>NC_089815.1:38120760-38338260 GCF_029633855.1 Hoplias malabaricus | reverse complement strand
ACGGGACCAGAGCGCTAGCGCGCGGCGCCCGTTAAATGATTTTTGCCGAGCCCGAGAGCGGGTCCAGTGCGCTCAGGGGAACACGCCACGAAGTTCCGCGCCCTCGCTGAGTCTCTACTCCTCACGTGGAAAGAGATATGAATAATCAAAGTTTGGGCCTTTTATCCGCAATTTTTCATCAGTCCACCAGGTGGCACATGGAATGTCCCAACACATGTATATTATATTGGGTTTGGGATGGGGTATTTCCGGCCTCCGAATATATTGGAAGTGGGATGGTTGTCCAATTGCTGTCAAATATATTGGAAGTGGGATGGTTGTCCAATTGCAATATATTCTGATGGTGTCAAATATATTGGAAGTGGGATGGTTGTCCAATTGTAATATATTCTGATGGTGTCAAATACATTGGAAGAGGGATGGTTGTCCAATGGCAATATATTCTGATGGTGTCAAATATATTGGAAGTGGGATGGTTGTCCTGATGGTGTCTAATATATTGGAAGTGGGATGGTTGTCCAATTGCAATATATTCTGATGGTGTCAAATATATTGGAAGAGGGATGGTTGTCCAATTGCAATATATTCTGATGGTGTCAAATATATTGGAAGTGGGATGGTTGTCCTGATGGTGTCTAATATATTGGAAGTGGGATGGTTGTCCAATTGCAATATATTCTGATGGTGTCAAATATATTGGAAGTGGGATGGTTGTCCAATTCCCATACATCCTGATGGTGTCAAATATATTGGAAGAGGGATGGTTGTCCAATTGCAATATATTCTGATGGTGTCAAATATATTGGAAGTGGGATGGTTGTCCTGATGGTGTCTAATATATTGGAAGTGGGATGGTTGTCCAATTGCAATATATTCTGATGGTGTCAAATATATTGGAAGTGGGATGGTTATCCTGATGGTGTCTAATATATTGGAAGTGGGATGGTTGTCCAATTGCAATATATTCTGATGGTGTCAAATATATTGGAAGTGGGATGGTTGTCCAATTCCCATACATCCTGATGGTGTCAAATATATTGTAAGTGGGATAGTTGCCTAATTCCCCTATATCCTGATGGTGTCAAATATATTGGAAATGAGATGGTTGTCCAATTACCATACATCCTTATGGCTTCAAATATATTGTAAGTGGGATGCTTGTTCAATTACCATATATATTGTGTCAAATATGTTCAAAGTGGGATGGTGTCCCATCACTACATATTGTCATCAGAGCACGTTTTAGGAAAACATAATTGTAATGTCTAAAAATACATTTAGCCATATATCCCATGACTCCCTGATCTCATATCTGTCTTTGGAGTTGTAAAATTCTACTGTCCAAAATCCATATATTTTTTTTTGACTTGAATATATTGGAAGTAGGATTATCAGATCTCAGCTTCAGAACAACATAAGAGGTTTTTACAAACGGGTCTATCTTTGTCTGGGTCTATCTTACTCAGCGTGTGAGTTTGGAGAAGATTGGAGAGAATAAATATTTTCACTCAAAAAAACTAAAAGGGGTCCCCCTATGAGTTGTTTTTAAGTGAAAAAATTGATGTCCTCCAATCATCTCCAAACTCACACCCTGAGTTGATGACACTCAGACTTAGACGAAACTGGTCTTACTTTGAAGATATTTCACTCCTAAGCCAAGATCTGATAATCCAACTTCCAATATATTCCAGTCAAAAACATATATGGGTTTTTGACAGTAGAATTTTACACTTCTAATTACAGAAAAAGGATCAGAGGGACTTGGGCTGTATGGAAACATGTATTTTTTTTAACTATATAAAATGTTTTCCCAAAATGTATAAGTCTTTACTTTAACCATCCCAATTGCAATATATTTGACACAAGTGTTATATATTATATTTAAGCAGTACATTTCTTCGTAGATGTCTTTCAGTAACTGTAAAACATTTATTTTAATTATTTGTAATTTGCTAAGACACATGGAAGACCTTTACATCCCGAGGTAGTGATAGCTTACAACCTGGTCTCACACCTACTTGTGATATAGTCACATATATAGGAGACTGCAATTCATGCTGAAAATATGCGATATGTCACGAATTGCAGATTACTATATCACGAGTAGGTGTGAGACCGGGCTGTAGCTTAACATTACTGGCTGATGTAACTTTGCTAACTGACAAAGCGACACATTTATGTTATGATTAAAACCAATATTTAACAAAAAATATATTCATTAAACACATGAAAAGTGTTGTATTCTAATCAAATGATATTTAAACTCCCGCACGAGTTATGCACAGGGGCCGTGTCTTCATTAATTCAGACTTATTATCCTGGATTTAAGTCCTTTATAGAGTATTTAGTTATTTTTTATAACGTCTCTTCCTTACACATGTAAACAATCGTACACACACAAGAATGCGTGTATTTGTATAACTAAAAATGTGAGTCTGTAAACAAGTTTTAGTCCCCACACCGAGATTATATCCATCTACACACAGACAAAGAGAGAGTCCACCAGTTTCGCTACACTACACTTTGTTTGGGTTTTTATGTACTGTTTCTAATTCTATATTTTTGTTGTGATATCAGTTATAATTGAATATGTATTTTGTCTCGTTCACCAGTGATATTTTTCAGTTACTGTAGTTAAAACAGCATTTAACTAATCCATACGGGCCTACTTACATATTCATGATTGGATTTACATCACACACTGTAGCTGACACGAAACATAAATCCTTTGTGAACGTAGTCCCTACGTTTCATCTGAATTATTCATAACATAGTGAGCGAAGCACTGACCTATGGCTACGTTGAGCCCTACGTGAGCAGTGTGAAGACAGCAATATTAGTAAGCTGATCCCCATAGCAACTGGAAGTTAATTTTTCACAATAAAAAACCTCTGGTGTTTAGTACCTTAAAATTTGTAAACATGCATATTATTATATAACTTCATTCATAACATGCTCTAAAGCTTTTCATAATTGTATATCAAACAAACATCACTATTCTCTCACACTATGTGTGTGACACATACTGAGATTTGACATTGATAAATTATGTGCATTCTTTTAATAGCATACTGCTAAACAATACAGTGTCAATACAAACCCATGGTGAAATTAACTTTCCAGATCCTCCTCTTTCTGTAAACGTATTGTATGTTTAACGATACATTAAGTTACTCATGTTTTATTTAATTATGTGTATCTACTTCTATATATAAATTAAGAGAGGATAAATCTCCTTCAAAATGAAATTGAACAAAAAATTCTGAATTAAAAAAGGGCTTTTTCAGCAGTTCAGTGGTGGTTGAAGTGAGGGGTTTATATATATATATATATATATATATATATATATGTGTGTGTGTGTGTGTGTGTGTGTGTGCTTTTAAACGTATTTATATATGTATAATGTTAATACAAAATCTCATAAAAAACATGGTCAAATCCAATACGCTTAGAGACCAACGACATTCCTTACACCTGGACCCCCATGACTACTGACGAAGAACACTCAGAAAAGTGACACTGAGCCTGCTGTGGGCCAACGCTGTTTTCTGACTGTGACTCTGAGCCGAGTGTAGTCAATTCACAAAAAACATTATAAGAACGCAGTACCAAAGCATGGCTCAATTTTGCATGTAGGTATTTGAGTATACACTAAGTAGGCTACAAGCTTATTGTTTTTAGTCCAATACACTTTATAAACTTGAATTCCTCTGTTTTTTTTTTCATTTGTTTTAAATTATGCTCTAAACGTGTTGGATTCTCCGTGTTGACACGTAGCGTATAATTTCGTGTTAACACGTTAAGGTATTGACGCGTTATGAACGTGTTAACACGTTAAGTTTGTGTATTTCGTGAATCATGATGCTTTACTGCCACCAACTGGTGTATGGCGTTATTGCTGAAACAACATAAAGCCTTAACTTACCAAATAACGGAAACAATTCCAGTGTTTAATGTTCTGAACAATGTTTATGAGATTTTGTATAAACATTATACAAACATAATATTTATATAAACATAAATACGTTTAAAAGCGCACACAAACATAGATATATATACCCCTCACTTCAACCACCACTGAATTTACTGCTGAAAAAAGCCCTTTTTTAATTCAGATTTTTTTGTTCAATATAATTTTGAAGGAGATTTATCCTATCTTAACATATATAAGTATGTGGCCACAAATGGGTCCACAATTCCATTTAGACCTAACAGGTGGTGGTGGGGTCTTAGTTCCGAAAAGCCATTTAGTGGACAAAATAGCAGTTGCTTACCTCTTCGTAGTACCACACCATCCCAATCCACATATATGATACGCCGCTTGGTGGACCTTATCGGCCTAGCGCGCGGCGCCCCCTAGACGATTTACTTTGCAGAGCCCGGGGTCGGGTCCTGGGCACACGTGGTGAGAGCTAAAAATCCTCAAAGTTTGGGCCTTTTACCCGCACTTTTGCATCAATCCACCAGGTGGCTCCCGGAACGTCCCGATTCCAATATATTCCATTACAGGCAAATATATTGGGATTGGGATGGCGTATATATTTATCATTCGTTGAAGTGTTTTGTAATGTTTTTAATACTTTTAACATGCCCAACATCCATAGACATTAACATTTTTAAAGTGTTGGCTACTTTGATAAGGCAACACAAACGTCCTTTCACAAAGTTTCCAACTATCTTTGATATATTTATAATGCCAGTAAACCGACAAACACGTAACCACAGTGAGCCAGCCTGCCCTTCTGAAACTCTTGTCCGAACGCCTTACTTTCAAATTTTCAAGTTAGCTAATGTTACTGCTGCATTACTTAAGGTGGAAGCGAAAAATTTAAAAGCTTCTGAGCGAACACCAGTCAGAATGTCAACACTAGAACTATCAGGATTTTCATATACCCCCTTTTTCTACCAGAGGCTGCCAAATGGCAGTGCTGGGGTAATTTGCAACCCATTAGGCCACATTTTGTTATGTACATTAAGCCACTACTAGGTGCTAAAACGGGGGGATGGGTGATAGTGTGAACTGTGTTGACTGACAAAGCTCTGAGAGTCACAGCAGGCACAGACTTTCAGGAGTTTAGTTTAGGGCAACAGTCTCAACAAATAAAAAATATTTTGGTACTTTGGCAGTTTTCTCAGCTGCTGATAATTATTATTATAATCTTTCAAAAATATAATGAAATAATACTTGTTTATTTAGAATACACACAATAAAGAATTATTTAAGCTTTTTAGTTTATATTTGTTGATCTAATGCAGTATTATTTGATGTGAAACCTACAAAAACCTTGAGAAATATAAATAAAAAATTCAGTTAAGTAAAAATTGCTCAAAAATAGTATTTAAGTTTAATTTGAGTCATATTTACTTGTCAAGAAAAACACTTTGCCAATGGGGTGAGATATTTTGACTTAAAACAAGAAAAAATGTCCTGATAATATTCTTTTACTTGGGTTTTTAAATGTTTAAGTAAAAATGTCCTTTTTACAAGTAGCTGAGGGTTGTTTTTTGTATAAATTTATGTAAAAATATCTTTACCTATTGGCAGTTTTTCAAAAGACAAAAACTACTTAAAATAAGGTTACAACATATCAGAGCTATTTTGACTAATCAATATGCCACTTTTTGCACTGTGAAAACAATCCTACATTAGTACAAAGGAGGCAGTTTTTCAAAAGGCAAATTTACTTAAAATCTGAACTTTAGCTATTTTGACAAATCATCAGTGAGAAAACAATCCAAAATTAGTACAAAGGAGGCAGACTTGAGGTGTTTTGGAATTATAGTTCAAATAATGTCTTTGTGTGAGTTTTAGAGAAAGATGACTGCAGACACTGGAAAACTTGTTAATAAAGTGCATAAACTTTATATAATAAACTGCACCAAAGTAAATAGCCTATCTGGCTACATGCTGAGTGAAATAAAATAGAATAAACCTTTCTCACTATAGTACAATATTACAAATATACACGATGGAGGTAACTGAGATGGGTGTGTCAGTGTCAGTCAGGGTGTGTATTCCCTGCCACATACGCCAAGGGTCAGAGGAGGTAAAGTGCTCCTCAATCCAGAGTTTGTAGCAGTGCTTGGCTATAGCTATTAGTCTCTTCATATTGCCAGGAACTCCAGTGGGCGGTACAAAGGACGCTCGTACCCTGAGCGCTTCTATGCTGAGGGATGCCATGGTAAGAAATCTCAGACCACCAGTCTTGTTTTTTGCCCTTCTTTTGTACGCATTAGGTTTTTCCATTTATGTGCATCTGCTTTTGTTTTTTTTGTGAATCAGGACCGGCGTTTGTAGCAGTGCTTGGCTATAGCTATTCCTCTCCTCAGGTTAGCTCTGACCAAGCTGTATGCTTCCCTGCATCCTGATCTGAAGGCAGCATCTCTGGCTTTGAGCAGAGTGCGAACCTCTCTGTTCATCCAGGGCTTCTGATTAGGGAATGTTAATTATTATGGCAAACTTAAAATTAATGATTAAGTATCACCAGGAAGAAAGATCGACGCTCAAAGAATTCTTTGAGGAGAAGAGAGGAATAAGACAGACAGTCAAAGATTCTCTCTTATCTCTTGAATTTATTGAACAAATCCAAGCCATATATAGGACCCCAGTCACGTACACCATTATTAGATCATGTCTCGTTCCATCAACCCAAACATTCCCTTATTGGTGCCTCGTCATCTCCCTTTTATCTCCGTCCTCTTCGTATTGCCAGGAACTCCAGTGGGCGGTACAAGGACACTTGTACAAGCGCTTCTATGCTAAGGAATGTCATGTTAAGAAATCTTGGACCCTCGTCAACGTCAGAGAGGATCCCAGGCATGTCGCACCCCTTCTGCATAGGAGGTTATTTCGGGCGGGCCGAGCACAACGTGGGCATGGGCGTTTCCATCAGAGCGGTGACTCTGAAATCTCTTCTGGTAAGATTTCCTAAATTTTCTATGTTTGTTTGCTGGTTATAGCTGTTGTGATTTTGGAAGAGACACACTGCAAAAAGTACAATCTTGAAGTTAAAATTGCTCAAGAATATTATTCTATTTTAATTTGAGTAATTTTGACTTGTATTTTGACTTAAAACAAGACAAAATGTCCTGATACGATTCTTTTACTTTGGGTTTTAAAAAGTTTAAGTAAAAATGTCTTTTTTTACAACTAGCTGAGGGTTGTTTTTTTGTATAAATTTATTAAAAAATATCTTTACCTATTGGCAGTTTTTCAAAAGACAAAAACTACTTAAAATAAGGTTACAAAATATCAGAGCTATTTTGACTAATCAATATGCCACTTTTTGCACTGTGAAAACAATCCTACATTAGCACAAAGGAGGCATACTTCAGATGTTTTGGAATTATAATTCAAATACCATGTTTGTGTCAATTTCACATTATTTGAACCTTTCACTAATCAATTCTCAAACATATGGTCCTGTAGATGAGGAGACTTCACCACCTCCAGGAAAGAGAGGTCGCATGGAGACACACGGGTGGCTGACAGAGACGGCAAAAGATGGCACAGTGTGGCATGAAGCACATAGTTTATATTTCTGTAAAGTTTACATTTCTATTCATGAATACTTTTGTTAACATATTGTTGCATGCTTATTTAATCTTTCATTACTTCCTTTATTACTATTTCATTGTACAGGGAAACCAAGCAAAATGTTTCTTTCCTGTTCATATACCAATAAAACTACCTTGAATCTAAATGTCTGGTAATGTTGACTTTTTTTGTGGGTGGGGGTTCACCAACTTGCTGCAGAGAAGAGTGTGGAGTGCAGTAGAGTGTCTCCTTTCAAATGTAAAGGCCTCATTTACATAACACTGGAGGTGAGAAGAGCTGTTCACACCTGCCAAATGGCAGTTCTTTGGGATTTAAAGGTATAATTGCCAAATGGCAGCGGTTTGGTAGTTCTAGTGTTAAACAATACACCTGCATATAGTCAGCACAAAAAGATTGCTCACACATTAAAATCATGCCCAAGATAATGGAACAATGACGTTCAGAAGTAAGTTATAATCCAGCGTCAGGTAATTTAATGTGGAAGCGAAGAGTTGCAATACAACATTGAGCTTCTGGGCAACCTCAATGTTAAGAAATTAAAATTATACAAGCACATACAGGTGCTGGTCATAAAATTTGAATGTATGCAAGACATGGGTGTCAGCTGTCATGTTCCTTATGCCAAGCCACTCTTGAACAAGAGACAGCGTCAGGAAAAAGGACTGGACTGCTCCCGAGTGGTCCAAAGTTATGTTCCCTGATTAAAATAAATTAGATGAGATTAGATTCAACTTTATTGTCATTGTGCAGAGTACAAGTACAGGGCCAATGGAATGTAGTTAGCATCTAACCAGAAGTGCAATATATAACATTATTTACATAATTTACATAAAGTGCAGTAGTGATATGACATTGTGATTATGGAAGTTAAAGTAACCATATATACATATTGAAATATAAAATATGTAAGCAAAGTAACATTGTGTAGGTGATGAATTATGTACTGAAGGATGAATGAAATACAGCTTTACAGAAGGTGCAGTGAAATGATTGTGCAAGATTTATTTAAAGTGCCTGAATAGTGTTCATCCGGATAACAGCCTCAGGAAAAAAAAACTTTTACGAAACCTGTTAGTGCGGGAAAAGAGGCTCCTGTAACGTCTGCCAGATGGTAAAAGGCTGAAAAGTCCATGATTTGGGTGTGTGACGTCCTTGACGATATTTCTTGCCCTGCCCAGGCAGCGTTTATGGTAGATGTCCTCGAAGGAACTTGAAACTGGACACCTGATCCACTGCAGTTCCGTTGATGTGAATGGGGGCGTGAGCTTGGTTCCTAGTCCGTCTGAGGTCCATGATGATCTCCTTTGTTTTGAGCGTGTTTAGTACCAGGTTATTCTTTTGGCACCACAAGGACAGATGCTGTACTTCATCCCGGTAGGGCGTTTCATTATTGTCTGTAATCAAGCCTATCACCATGGTGTCATCTGCGAATTTGACTACGGTGTTTGAACCATAGGCAGGTACACAGTCATGGGTGAAGAGAGAGTACAGAATCGGGCTAAGAACACAACCTTGTGAAACGCCAGTGTTCAAGGTGATGGTTGATGAATGAAGGTTGCCTAATCTAACAGATTGGGGTCTGTTAGACAGGAAGTCTAAAATCCAGTGGCAGAGTGATGTGCTGATACCCAGAGGGTGGAGTTTGGATATCAGCATAGGCGGAATCACTGTGTTGAATGCAGAACTAAAATCGAGGAACAGCATTCTCACCTATGAGTTTTGACAGTCCAGGTGGGTTAGTGCAGTGCTGTTGAGATAGCGTCCTCTGTGGATCTGTTGCTATGATAAGCAAACTGGTGTGGGTCCAGCGTAGCAGGCAGGCAGGATTTCAAGTGAGAAAGAACTAGTCTTTTAAAGCACTTGGAAAATATTGGGGTGAGTGCTACAGGTCAAAATTCATTAAAGTCTGAAGCAGTAGAATGCTTAGGCACAGGCACAAGGATGGCTGATTTAAAGATAGAAGGTACAGCTGCCTGGGCAAGCGAAACATTAAAGATGTGAGCAAAGACACCCGCAAGTTCCACAGCACAAGCTCTTAGCACACGGCCAGGTACACCACCAGGGCCAGTTGCCTTCCGTGCATTCACTCTGCTCAGCATGCGACTGACGTCCGAATTGGAAAGTACAAGTGGGTTGTTGTCGGTGGAGGATCGTTTATTGAAGATATCAATATCATCTGGTCGAAACGAGCGTAGAAGTTGTTCAGCTCATCAGGGAGTGAAGCACTGTTGGTAGATGGAACAAAGCTAGTTGGTTTATAGTCAGTCAGGGTGTGTATTCCCTGCCACATACGCCGAGGGTCAGAGGAGGTAAAGTGCTCCTCAATCCAGAGTTTGTAGCAGTGCTTGGCTATAGCTGTTAGTCTCTTCATATTGCCAGGAACTCCAGTGGGCGGTACAAAGGACGCTTGTACCCTGAGCGCTTCTATGCTGAGGGATGCCATGCCAAGAAATCTCGGACCACCAGTCTTGTTTTTTGCCCTTATTTTGTATGCATTAGGTTTCTCCATTTATGTGCATCTGCTTTTCTTTTTTCTGTAAATCAGGACCGGCGTTTGTAGCAGTGCTTGGCTATAGCTATTCCTCTCCTCAGGTTAGCTCTGGCCAAGCTGTATGCTTCCCGGCGTCCTGATCTGAAGGCAGCATCTCTGGCTTTGAGCAATGTGCGAACCTCTCTGTTTATCCAGGGCATTTGAATAGGGAATGTTAATTGTTATGGCAAACTTAAATTTAATGATTAAGTATCACCAGGAAGAAAGATCGATGCTCAAAGAATTCTTTGAGGAGAAGACAGGAATAAGACAGACAGTCAAAGTCAGTCCACACAGTTGTTGATGTGTTTCAGGACAGAGTTAGTGTAGGTGTCCAAGTGGATGTGTGAGCCTGTGGAGGCTCGGGCAGCATACTCACTCCAGTCGGTGTGCTGGAACTGTTGCTGAAGGAAGGAGTCAGCCCCATCCATCCAGAACTTTACAGTTCTGGTTGAAGGCTTAATCCTCTGCATGACTGGAGTGTATTTGGGAAGCAGGAACAAAGAAAGATGATCGGAAAGTCCAAGATGGGGGAGGGGTGTTGTTTTGAAGCTGGTTAAAGTCGAACCGATGCTGAATCCGGTGTTTGTGCAGTGAATGTTAATTTCAAAAAGTGTCTGTCTGTCGTAACTGTAGTTCGCAAGAGTTATTTGCGCAAGAAAACTGGAGATAGCTAAGTACAGAAGTATAACATCACTAAAACCGGTAAGACGCTGAGCCTCGCAGTGTGATCGCGATGCCATCTTGGTCCTGGGAGACCAAGGACCATTTCCTATGGATATCAAGGTCCCAGAATCTGGAGGAAGAGAGGAGAGGCACGGAATCCACATTGCTCGAGGTACCCTGCAAAGTTTCCACAGTAAGTGGCGGTTTGGGGTCCCATGTCATCTGCTGGTGTGGGTCCACTGTATTTTCTGAGGTCCAAGGTCAACGCAGCCGCCTACCAGGGAGATTTAGATTACTTTATGCTTCCTTATGCTTCCAAGCGGGGTGGGTTAGTGCAGTGTGTAGTGCTGTTGAGAGCGAAGACACCCGCAAGTTCCACAGCACAAGCTCTTAGTACACGGCCAGGTACACCACCAGGGCCAGCTGCCTTCCGTGCATTCACTCTGCTCAGCATGCGACTGACGTCCGAAGTGGAAAGTACAAGTGGGTTGTCGTCGGTGGAGGATCGTTTATTGAAGAAATCAATATCATCTGGTCGAAACGAGTGTAAAAGTTGTTCAGCTCATCAGGGAGTGAAGCACTGTTGGTAGATGGAACAAAGCTAGTTGGTTTATAGTCAGTCAGGGTGTGTATTCCCTGCCACATATGCCGAGGGTCAGAGGAGGTAAAGTGCTCCTCAATCCGGCGTTTGTAGCAGTGCTTGGCTATAGCTATTAGTCTCTTCATATTGCCAGGAACTCCAGTGGGCGGTACAAAGGACGCTCGTACCCTGAGCGCTTCTATGCTGAGGGATGCCATGGTAAGAAATCTCAGACCACCAGTCTTGTTTTTTGCCCTTCTTTTGTACGCATTAGGTTTTTCCATTTATGTGCATCTGCTTTTGTTTTTTTTTGTGAACCAGGACCGGCGTTTGTAGCAGTGCTTGGCTATAGCTATTCCTCTCCTCAGGTTAGCTCTGACCAAGCTGTATGCTTCCCGGCGTCCTGATCTGAAGGCAGCATCTCTGGCTTTGAGCAGAGTGCGAACTTGTCTGTTCATCCAGGGCTTCTGATTAGGGAATGTTAATTATTATGGCAAACTTAAGATTAATGATTAAGTATCACCAGGAAGGAAGATCGACGCTCAAAGAATTCTTTGAGGAGAAGAGAGGAATAAGACAGACAGTCAAAGATTGCGTGAATCCGGTATTTGTGCAGTGAATGTTAATTTCCAAAAGTGTCTGTCTCTCGTAGCTGTAGTTCGCAAGAGTTATTTGTGCAAGAAAACTGGAGATAGCTAAGTACAGAAGTATAACATCACTAAAACTGGTAAGATGCTGAGCCTCGCAGTGTGATCGCGATGCCATCTTGGTCCTGGAAGACCAAGGACCATTTCCTATAGAAATCAAGGTCCCAGAATCTGGAGGAAGAGAGGAGAGGCACGGAATCCACATTGTTCGAGGTACCCTGTAAAGTTTCCACAGTCAGTGGCGGTTTGGTGTCCCATGTCATCTGCTGGTGTGGGTCCACTTTATGTTCTGAGGTCCAAGGTCAACGCAGCCGCCTACCAGGGAGATTTAGATTACTTTATGCTTCCTTATGCTTCCAAGCGAGGTGGGTTAGTGCAGTGTGTAGTGCTGTTGAGATAGCGTCCTCGGTGGATCTGTTGCTACGATAAGCATAGTGGTGTGGGTCCAGCCTAGCAGGCAGGCAGGCAGGATTTCAAGTGAGAAAGAATTAGTCTTTTAAAGCACTTGGAAATTATTGGGGTGAGTGCTACAGGTCAAAAGTCATTAAAGTCTGAAGCAGTAGAATGCTTAGGCACAGGCACAACGATGGCTGATTTAAAGATAGATGGTACAGCTGCCTGAGCAAGCGAAACATTAAAGATGTGAGTGAAGACACCCGCAAGTTCCATAGCAAAGCTCTTAGCACAATTTACAATTTACAAAGCTCTTAGCAAAAACTAATTTACAAAGCTCTTAGCACACGGCCAGGTACACCATCAGGGCCAGCTGCCTTCCGTGCATTCACTCTGCTCAGCATGCGACTGACGTCCGAAGTGGAAAGTACAAGCTGCACAAATCAGTCAGAGAGAGCGGGCAGCACGCACAAAACACTCAGAGAGAGCGCGCAGTTTGCACAAAACACTCAGAGAGCACGCAGTTTGCACAAAACACTCAGAGAGAGCGCGCAGATTGCACAAAACACTCAGCGAGAGCGCGCAGCATGCACAAAACCCTCAGCCAGAGCGCGCAGCATGCACAAAACCCTCAGCGAGAGCGCGCAGCACGCACAAAACCCTCAGCGAGAGCGCGCAGTTTGCACAAAACACACAGAGAGCGCAAAGCTCGCAAAAAAACCTCAGAGAGAGCGCGCAGTTCGCACAAAACACACAGAGAGATCGCAAAGCTCACAAAAAAAACTAAAGAGAGATCGCGCAGTTTGCACAAAACACTCAGAGAGAGCGCAAAGCTCGCAAAAAAAAAACCTGAGAGAGCGTGCAGCGCGCACAAAACATTCAGCGAGAGCGCGCAGTTTGCACAAAACATTCAGCGAGAGCGCGCAGTTTGCACAAAACACACAGAGAGAGCGCGCAGCACGCACAAAACCCTCAGAGAGATCGCAAAGCTCGCAAAAAAAAAACCTGAGAGATCGCGCAGCCCGCACAAAATTTCTGTTGAAGCCATAGCATAACTCAATGGTGAGTCAAAAGCGGCAGAGGTTACTTTTTTTTAAAAAACCGTGACCCAGGCAAAGCTCCATATTTGTAACGGCAAATGCAAAGCTGGTTAAGGCATAACTTTGTTGGGGTTAACCTTTTGTCTGAAGTGTCTTACATAACTTCAAGTCTTGTGTGAATGTGTTCACCGGAAAAATACTCCAACAGCGCTCCGTATAACATGGATAAAACAATTATTTACAACACATACCAAGTCGACGTTAACAGAGCACGTTTAATAAATAATATAGAAGACACGGGTTAGCCTTTTTTTTTGTAAGCACAGGGCTGACATTTTATGAAACACACTTTACCTTGTGTGAGCACTATATCTACAATGTTTGAATCCATTTTTAAAAAAAATGTTCTTCTTTTTTGCAGCTTGAACACAACTAAATCAGATGCAGTGGGCATGTAAATTTTGCAAATTTGTGTATGAAAGAAAGGGCAACTGCTTAGACATTACAGATACAGAAACATGGTGGTTACAGCCACCAGTGAAACGCATGTTGGAGCGCTGGCCAGCCCTTTTCAGAAAGCAGCAGGTATGGTAACAAATATGTAATTTATGTAAAATAAAACATACAATCATATTAACATGAACATATTACTTCTACAAGAGTAAATGTATTTTAATTTGTGTAATCTGTTAATGTGGTACAAATCGAATTATGGCTCTATGTGTGCTGTGTTTTTCCTAAAGGTTTTTGCTGAGTTCACAAGGGTGGCAAGTAAAGATCTTGAACAAGACTTTTTTGAGGCCTTGGACCGTCACACCCCACGATTCCTTGAGATCTTTAAATCCAGGAAAGGAATTATTGGCAGTACACTTGCAGACATTGTTGCCCAAGTTGAAATTAAGGTAAGGAATCTTTTTATTACAATTTGGAATGTTACTTATATAAGAGTGATCCAGTCACCTCCTTAATGGAACACTAGATAATATTTTTTACCTTAATTTTTTAGCTTAATTACAGCTTCAAAATCATTGTGATGCTCCACTGATCTTAGCTAGTGTTCCTTTAAGGTTGGTTAGTTTTCCTGTAGACTTGTCATTATCAACTAATTCCAAACATGAGAACCAACATTTATTTGCCATGGAGCTGCACTATTTCCCGAAAACTATTAAAGACAAATCAGTTATTTTTGTGCTGTGTAATGTTTCTTCATTTTTAATAGTCTTTCTAAAACCAGGGAGCCCAAAGACAGACAAGTTAAACAAAACAGCACAAACACCCAATAATATTTTTTTTAGCAGATGAATCCTGTTTTAATGGGATGGTAACATATATTATAGAACACAGACACCTATGTGTTTTAACTTATAATTTATCACACATTTTTCTCATGTTTATTTTTAGATATTTTGGTTTGTTTTTTCTTAACTTGTAGATCCAGGATATTACAGCAATGTGGACTGCTGTCCTTCGTTGTCTTCCAGGTTTATCTTGGAGATTAGGCAGGGAGTACTTCAAGGTCTGTTTTGTAAGTATTACATCAAATTGTATAATTAAAATTTACTTAGTGAAGACATGAAGGTTTTGCAATAATATATTTTTTTCATTATATTTACCTTTTGTCTGCAGGATTCAGATACCATCACAGATTTCATTCAGGTTCCTGATGGGTTATTGACTGTTATACCTGAAGACAGCCAGCAACCAGGTCCAAATGCCATACACTTTGAGCCATCTAGCATTAATATCATACTGGAAGGTAACATTATGGAGAACATTGAAAACCATGCTCAAGCTATTTGCCTGACATTTGAACTACTATACAACCTTCATTTGGACTATCCCAAAAGACTGGAGAACACATTTGACTTGCTAAACCTGGGAGTAGGCAATCTGAGCCCAAAATAATTTAAGGGATTTCTAAGTTTCGATGGACCCAGCTTTACCCTCTTATTGATGTTAGGCTCTCATTTATATGGTTTGCACTTGCAAAATGTTCTTGTGTTGTTCATAATGTGTCAAAGCACTTAAATTTATTGTGCAAAACTTTAGCTTGGTTAAGTGCATTAAACATTATTGTACATTTTTGTTTATTACACAGACTGTGCCATTTGAGTCATTCAAGAATAAAGATTACTGGAGGTTTTCTTTTAAAAAATATTTTTAATTGACTTAAATGTGGAATTAATTTTATTTTTGGGTAACTTTATGTATTTAGATAGGCTGATGTGCTCTGTGATGTAATGGAATTTGATTAAAATAAACCAAAAGTACTACTGAATAATAATTCTTTGTTGTGCTTACTTTATTTTTCTAAGGCAATCGGTTTCCTAAATTCTATTAAGTAAACAGGACTCTTGTGGAATTATGTTAACTTGGGTAACATAAGTTGGCAGTACTTAAAAATGGCAACTTACATCTATGTACTACTTAATGTCATGGGGCGACTGAAGTTAAAAAGGCTGCTATGATGGCAGATACTTACGAATTTACCCATAAGGAGTCGAGAGTGAAAGAGAGATCAGTGGTTGGAGAAAGGCTAATATAGAGGTTAAATCAGCAGAGACTAAAAGTCATAGGGAAGGGCCATCTGGCTCTAAACCTCATACTCAACTTCAAAAGTCTTTAAATTCTACTCCCTCGGGAGAAATAATCTGCCATTATTGTAGAAAACCTGGCCATATAAAATCAGGTTGTCCAGTTCTGCAGAAGTGCAGACGTGGGTCTTATACTGACTCTTCAAAATCTGTGGCATTGGTAGTTGGTTCAGAGAGGACTATTAATTGTGTGGATCCTGAGTCTGAAATAACCCCCTCTCTGTATGATGGGTTTGTCTCCTGCTGTACAGTGTCCATTGGTTCTGGGGAGCCAGAAACCAAAATTAAAATTTTCAGGGACACTGGTGCAGTTCAGTCCTTGTTGTTACAAGGGGTTCGTGATTAGCCAGTTTCAATGACTCTTCAGTGTTGCTTCAAGGTGTGGGAAGTTTGTTTGGTGCCATGCCATTGCATAAAGTGTACCGTGTCATACTCCATGGAGTGTGCAGAATTCAAAGCTGCATAAGCCTCCCGAGCTTTCCCCTACAGGACACTCTGAACCAAAACGGTCCAACAATTTTCCAGCCAAGCTAATTCCGTGGCTATATTCTCAAAGGCATCAAAAAACACATCTACCTCGTCTTCCTGAAATTTTGGCATTAGATGTAGACATTTGGATACATCAAACCGAGTCTCATGTCTGCGCTGTTGTTGACTCTCCATCTGCGAGAGTTTAACCTTCTCCAACTCAATCTTAGCTAACTCCAGCTCCCTCAAACTATCCTTCTCCTTCTCTCGCCTACTCCTCTCTGCTTGTTCCCTAGCCAATCTTGCCTCAATGACGGAGTCACTCAAACCTAGGGACTGAACAAGGATCTACTATCTTAATTTTATTCAACTCTGAATCTACCTCAATCTCATAATATTCAGCAAGCTGGAGCAACTGAGGCTTCTTTAATTTTATCCAGTCCGATGTCTGCAGATGGGCTTGGATAAAACTTTCCGGATCAAACTGAGACATTTTTGGGAAAACATTTTTAAAATACCAAAAGCCCCCCAGCCGAAATGAGGACAGACCAGAGACCCCTGACTCTAAGGCTACTAAAATTCAAACACCAAGAGGTAACCTATATTCCCCTATTGGCCTAAAATCCCTAAGTACCACCAAAGTATGACTACAAAACTAAAAGTACTTGACAATTTTGGCCACCTTACCTCAAGTCCTCTCATAGGACTTCTGAAAGAACACATACAACTCAAGAAGCCCCAAGTAGGCCACAATTTCCAACAGGTATTTTTGAGTCAAATCAACATCACCAAATCAGATTTCCTGAGAACTCAACCAAACATACCCAATTACCAAAGGTCTAGACTGTATACAATCAAGCAACTCTGCAATCCAATACCCACCTTAGCAAACAGCTAACAGCCTTAGCAAACAGCTAATCTCAACAGAGCACAAAACTATCAAGTTACAATCACACAGCCAACAATTAGATCAAAATCAATCCCAGGACAAGCCCCCACTTGCTACGTACCACTAGCCAACCCCTTTTCACCATGAAATCGTCTAAAGGAAAGAAGGGTAACTAGTGTCCCTAGCCTAAAGGCTATGTGTTGCAAGTACCACAATATGAAAATAAGGTGTTGAAAGCTATTGTGATGAAATGAGAACTCGGGAGGGTTCACTCTTCTTACCCAAAGATCCTCGAAGAACCCAAGCGCTAACTCCATGATCGACCAGCCCAAGCATGTAGAGATTATTCAAAAGGGTAGGTAGTAATCTGGAGGTGCAACAGTTTCCAGAGCACTAGAGAAAAATCGGCCCCAAAACTTCCACCATCTTATATATATCCAAAACGACGCTCCGGTATCTGGCCTCCAATACCAGAGGTCCTCCCCTTTAAAGGCTCCACTTCAAGATCTCAAGAAAAGTAAGACCCCCCCCCCCCCCCAGTGGCTGGAGTGTGTATTGTGGGAGTCAAGTGTCTATCCCAGTGCACCTAGTTTAGAAGAATCTATATTCAACACAATTAACTCTATTGAGAGAAAATCCCAGTTACGAAAATAATCACACCCCTGTGTAAGTCAAGGCCTCCTTAATCAACAACATTTTTATTTTGTCAATAAGGTCCATACCACACTTCTGACATATTTCATAAAATATCACCATTTAATATTCTAAACATGTACATAAACAAATGCATACATTTTCAAATGACCTTGCCTTTTCCCCAGAGATATCAAATAGAAATCAGAAGAATATCTATTAAACATACCTGAAAACCTGATTTTGGTGGCCTTAAAAGTACACTTACCCTATAATATAGTGTGATTCATATATCAAAGTATATGATCACATTCTAAAGTTGTCATATTGACAAACAATGATAGAAACATTTTACTTCTCAACCTCAAGTAGACTGTAAGTAATTATTCAAATTTCAAAATTTAACAACCTGGCTATTAGCTCGGACATTACATAATGTGGGTTAAAAGCTAAGTAGAACACTTGCACGCTCCTCTGCTCTTTGGGGCTTGAAAACTCCAGAATCCGATAGCTGCTAATCACAACGTATTAGTTGACTGCACAAACTTCTTGTCACACAGTCCACAGCACCAACTCACGTTTTTCAGAACAAATTCAAAAAAGCCACACCGAATTTCAGCTGTCTAAAATGCTTCATGAAGGCTGTGGTAAATTCAAAGACTGCCCATTACCACTGCTGCAATGCCCATTATCACAAGTGTCTGTGGTGCTGCATCAGCATTCATCCTCCATCAGTTCAACAATTTTTTTCCCCTCGTGTAAGACACCTCTGGGTTGATATCTTATGTGGAAAAAAATAAATAAATACACACACACACACATTATATTTATTAATTATATTCTTATTGAAAGATGATACAGTAAACATATTAAAAATATTTCAGTGCAAATTTTCTGGTTCAACTTACAATGAACACTAATTATACAACTTTGCTATAAAAACTTTATCATGGAGGTAGTTTAGACCACAGTTCTAAAAAAAAAATATCACTCAACACTAAACACACCCTTGTATTTACAGAAACTTTGAAAAAGCTAAACTTTTTAAGAAATATAATTCTGTTTAAAAATTTCTACAAAAAACAATAAACAAATTTCTTAAAATTGTGTTATTTGTGTTTGGTAGATTATTTCCTGGTTGTAACAATGCTTCTGGGCAATAAATCTTATACAGTTGGAAAGCCTGTTAAATGATGCCACATTTACCTTTTAAAGAGGCGCAACCCACATTCTCAGCTCTACTGCTCATCCCACAAATGCATGTTCCTTACAAATGTGGCACCGTTTAAAGGGGGAATTAACAGGCTTTCCAACGGTATGAGATAAACTGCCAAAAAGCATTGTTACAACAAAAAAAACTATCTACCAAACACAAATTTCCTTACTTTTTGTGCCAAGTTTATTTTTATAAGATACTCTTTGCAGTTATTTGACATTATTTCATTTGCATTTTGCCAGTCTTTGCTTTCATTATTGTTTTTATGGATTTTGCTGATAAGGTCTTTTGCTTCTGGAATCTCTCCAGAGTCTGCTTCGTGGTTTGCTTGAGTTTTGACAGAAGTTTCAAGGGTGGGTGGGTCTTAGAAGACTACGTTCACCGTGAATCTCCTTTGGTCATCGATTTTGGACTTACAGGTGCTCTGAAATCTCCTCTGGGACCTAGCCAAGCCCACCCCACCCCTAAATGGGACAAGCTTTTATCCCCATACACAGCATCAGGTATGAGTCTTGGTTCCTTCCAAGGTTTCTTCCTCTTGTGCTGAGGGAGTTTTCCCTTGCCACTGTTGCCCCTGGCTCGCTCATAGGAGGCTTGGACCCTGATCTCTGTAAAGCTGCTTTGTGACGACTTTTTGTTGTGAAAAGCGCTATATAAATACAATTTGATTTGATTTGAATTGAATTAAATTTTAGTATTAAATAGCTGTTACAAACATTATAATAAATAGCTGAATGGTCTGAAGATATTGCAGATGCTCATATTTCTTCCCTATGTGTTTTTTCTCCATTCAGTTGACTAGAATTTTAAAAGGCTTATATTAGTGATTTGTGCAAAATATTTATGGTCTTGCTTAATGTAATTATTATACTGTCTAGATAAAGTTTTATACAGTTTCTTGTGTTGTCAAATATGCATTTTTTTCAACACACTATATATAGCAGGAAGTTTAAAAAAAAACAGAAGTTTAAAAAAGTGCAGGAACATATGTTTGCAATCTGGAATAAAGAATACAAAACATAAATTAATTGTTATACTGACACAATTCCCAAAGTTTAAAGTCTGCATATTAAATACCAAACACAATGTTATTTCAAAACACACACAGTATATATATATATATATATATATATATATATATATATATATATATATATATGTCATAGCAAAACTAGCACTAAATGTTAATCCATATTTACAAGCACAATACTGGAGTTTTCTGTTCTTTTTTAAATGCTGAAGCGGTTACTTTTTGTTCTTGTTTCATCAGAAAATAACTGTCACTCTGTTTAAGGTGGAACAGGAGAAATTTTAACTGGATGCTAGCTAACATTAGCAGACGCTAACATACAAATATACTGTAAAAAAAATAATAATAAAATAACAATTAAAATTTAAGCAGTACATTTCTTCGTAGATGTCTTTCAGTAACTGTAAAACATTTATTTTAATTATTTGCAATTTGCTAAGACCTTTACATCCTGAGGTAGTGATAGCTTACAACCTGGTCTCACACCTATTCGTGATATAGTCATATATATAGGAGACTGCAATTCATGCTGAAAATATGCGATATGTCACGAATTGCAGACTACTATATCACGAGTAGGTGTGAGACCGGGTTGTAGCTTTGTCAGTAGTCATGGGGGTCCAGGTGTATGGAATGTCGTTGGTCTCTAAACGTGTTGGATTTGACCATGTTTTTTATTAGATTTTGTATAAACATTATACATATATAAATACGTTTAAAAGCGCACAAACACCCCCCCCCCCCCCCACACACACACACACGTATATAAACCCCTCACTTCAACCACCACTGAATTTACTGCTGAAAAAAGCCCTTTTTTAATTCAGATTTTTTTGTTCAATTTAATTTTGAAGGAGATTTATCCTCTCTTAACATATATAAGTATATACACATAATTAAATAACACATGAGTAAATTAATGTATCTTTACACATAGTATACATGTTTACAGAAAGAGGAGGATCTGGAAAGTTAATTTCACTATGGGTTTGTATTGACACCGTATTGTTTAGCAGTATGCTATTAAAATAATGCACATAATTTATCAATGTGAATGAATTACGCCTCAGTATGTGTCACACACACAGTGTGAGTGAATAGTGATGTTTGTTTGTTATAAAATTATGAAAAGCTTTAGAGCATGTTATGAATGAAGTTATATAATAATATGCATGTTTACAAATTTTAAGGTACTAAACACCAGTTTTTTTATTGTGAAACAAACTTCCAGTTGCTATGGGGATCAGCTTACTATTATTGCTGTCTTCACACTGCTCATGTAGGGCTCAACGTAGCCACAGGTCAGCGCTTAGCTCACTATGTTATGAATAATTCAGATGAAACGTAGGGACTACGTTCACAAAGGATTTATGTTTCGTGTCAGCTACAGTGTGTGACGTAAATCCTATCATGAATATGTAAGTACGCCCGGATTTGAGGCCTCCCATTGGCGAAAACCTTAAGAAGCGTGTAAACGTGTCAATTTTGGTCACGTTATCACGACAAATTTTATGTGTCAACACGCAAATTTTTAATAACGTGTTAACGAGCATGTGTTCACACGTTTAGAGCCCAATGGCGTTCTATAAGAGACCAACGCCATTCCATACACCTGGACCCCCATGACTGCTGACGAAGTGACACTGAGCCTGCAGTGGGCCAGCGCTGTTTTCTGACTGTGACTCTGAGTGTAGTCAATTCACAAAAAACATAAGAACGCAGTACCAAAGCATGGCTCAATGTTGCATGTAGGTATTTTAGTATTGAATTCCTCTGTTTTTTCTTTCATTTGTTTTATGCTTCAAAGGAATACATCTACAAATGAGTATGTGCAAGTGTGTAAAGCTCTGATATTTAAGTACCCTTTTCTGAAGGAAAATGAGGGGAATGGATGTGTGAGTTAATTCTAATAGTGAAAATTACTTTATTGTTGTTTTTATACTTGTTCTTGTATAATTTAATTTGGAAACAGGTTATTTTCATTTTAAATGGCTTGGCCTGCTCTAAGTGTGTAGAATTACATGAGGTTTTGTAGTTACGGCTGGTAAAATGTAACGCGGATAAGCCCGTTGCAGTGGGCAGACAAGGTGCACTATATTCTGAAGCAACTTTGCGGTTGTATTTTTGGTTGTACACAAGGGACCAAAACTTGCTATATGTTGCTGAACAGCTTTTGATTTGCTCTACAACATTTCTTGTCGACTTTTCTTAGTAAGATAGGGATATCCAAACTCAGATATTTCTGTAATGGTAATTTTTATATGTCTCTGTTGAAAGAACTTGTCTGCTTGTTTGTCAGTATATTCATTTCTAATCGTCAACAGAGCTCAAAAACTAAGTGTATGTCACGTCAGCTCGAGGTCAATGCTTTATTAGAACAAACCACATCTTGTATATCAAACTGAGATGTCTCTAAGGAAACTAAGCTTGCAGAAACATCGAGTGATTATCTTATGGTTATGACGTATAAAATACCTATATAAATATCTCTGTGAAAACATCTCCTTTGTCCACATTCACATAGTACTCTCTGCTATTGTATGTTGACCACCTTAAGGTTAAATAAACTACTTTCTGATTCCAAATGCTCTGTTAGATTTCAATTCTTAATACTTGTACTTATTTTCTCCATCACAATTTCAAAAATACATATCAAATTCAAATGTGTACACAGTACACATTTTAAAATGCTTGTGACAATGATACATGTGTACGTTGAACGTTTTCAAACCCATGCCTTCTTTTTTGTACAAGACTCTGTGTATAATCAGTAATGTTGGAATTGAAATGTCCAAAATTGGAATAATCTGAAATATGTAACATGGAAAAGGTTAAGTACTAGCTGCCTGAGTACCATTTTCAAATGACCAATCATATGTTGCATTAACTTAATAAAAAATAAATAAAAACTACACTGACATACTACCATCTGGCCACAAATGGGAGTATGTGTCCACAATTCCATTTAGACCTAACAGGTGGTGGTGGGGTCTTAGGTCCGAAAGGCCATTTAGTCGAGAAAATAGCAGTTGCTTACCTCTTCGTAGTACCACACCATCCCAATCCACATATATGATAAGCTGCTTGGTGCACCTTATCGGCCTAGCGCGCGGCGCCCCCTAGACGATTTCTTTGCAGAGCCCGGGGTCGGGTCCTGGGCACACGTGGTGGGAGCTAAAAATCCTCAAAGTTTGGGCCTTTTACCCGCAATTTTGCATCAATCCACCAGGTGGCTCCTGGAACGTCCCGATTCCAATATATTCCATTACATTCCATTACAGGCAAATATATTGAGATTGGGATGGCGTATAAATATATATCATTCGTTGAAGTGTTTTGTAATGTTTTTAATACTTTTAACATGCCCAACATCCATAGACATTAACATTTTAAAGTGTTGGCTACTTTGATAAGGCAACACAAAAGTCCTTTCACAAAGTTTCCAACTATCTTTGATATATTTATAATGCCAGTAAACCGACAAACACGTAACCACAGTGAGCCAGCCTGCCCTTCTGAAACTCTTGTCCGAACGCCTTACTTTCAAATTTTCAAGTTAGCTAACGTTACTGCTGCATTACTTAAGGTGGAAGCAAAAAATTTAAAAGCTTCTGAGCGAACACCAGTCAGAATCCGAATGTTAAACAATACACCTGCATATAGTCAGCACAAAAAGATTGCTCACACATTAAAATCATGCCCAAGTGGTCCAAAGTTATGTTCCCTGATTAAACTAAATTAGATTAGATTAGATTCAACTTTGTCATTGTGCAGAGTACAAGTACAGGGCCAGTAAAATGTAGTTAGCATTTAACCAGAAGTGCAATATATAACATTATTTACATAATTTACATAAAGTGCAGTAGTGATATTATAGTGATTTTCGTGCCCTGCCCAGGCAGCGTTTATGGTAGATGTCCTCGAAGGAACTTGAAACTGGACACCTGATCCACTGCAGTTCCGTTGATGTAAATGGGGGCGTGAGCTTGGTTCCTAGTCCGTCTGAGGTCCATGATGATCTCCTTTGTTTTGAGCATGTTTAGTACCAGGTTATTGTTTTGGCACCACAAGGACAGATGCTGTACTTCATCCCGGTAGGGCGTTTCATTATTGTCTGTAATCAAGCCTATCACCATGGTGTCATCTGTGAATTTGACTACGGTGTTTGAACCATAGGCAGGTACACAGTCATGGGTGAAGAGAGAGTACAGAATCGGGCTAAGAACAAAACCTTGTGGAACGCCAGTGTTCAAAGTGATGGTTGATGAATGAAGGTTGCCTAATCTAACAGATTGGGGTCTGTTAGACAGGAAGTCTAAAATCCAGTGGCAGAGTAATGTGCTGATACCCAGATGGTTGAGTTTGGATATCAGCATAGACGGAATCACTGTGTTGAATGCAGAACTAAAATCGACGAACAGCATACTCACCTATGAGTTTTGACAGTCCAGTTGGGTTAGTGCAGTGTGCAGTGCTGTTGAGATAGCGTCCTCGGTGGATCTGTTGCTATGATAAGCAAAGTGGTGTGGGTCCAGCGTAGCAGGCAGGCAGGATTTCAAGTGAGAAAGAACTAGTCTTTTAAAGCACTTGGAAATTATTGGGGTGAGTGCGACAGGTCAAAAGTCATTAAAGTCTGAAGCAGTAGAATGCTTAGGCACGGGCACAATGATGGCTGACTTAAAGATAGATGGTACAGCTGCCTGGGCAAGCGAAACATTAAAGATGTGAGTGAAGACACCTGCAAGTTCCACAACACAAGCTCTTAGCACACGGCCAGGTACACCATCAGGGCCAGCTGCCTTCCGTGCATTCACTCTGCTCAGCATGCGACTGACATCCGAAGTGGAAAGTACAAGTGGGTTGTCGTCCGTGGAAGATTTATTGAAGATATCAATATCATCTGGTCGAAACGAGCGTAGAAGTTGTTCAGCTCATCAGGGACTGAAGCACTGTTGGTAGATGGAACAAAGCTAGTTGGTTTATAGTCAGGGCGTGTATTCCCTGCCACGTACACCGAGGGTCAGAGGAGGTAAAGTGCTCCTCAATCCGGCATTTGTAGCAGTGCTTGGCTATAGCTATTAGTCTCTTCATATTGCCAGGAACCCCAGTGGGCGGTACAAAGGACGCTTGTACCCTGAGCACTTCTATGCTGAGGGATGCCATGGTAAGAAATCTCGGACCACCAGTCTTGTTTTTTGCCCCCTTCTTTTGTACGCATTAGGTTTTTCCATTTATGTGCATCTGCTTTTCTTTTTTTCTTTTTTCTGTGAATCAGGACCGGCGTTTGTAGCAGTGCTTGGCTATAGCTATTCCTCTCCTCAAGTTAGCTCTGGCCAAGCTGTATGCTTCCCGGCGTCCTGATCTGAAGGCAGCATCTCTGGCTTTGAGCAGAGTTCGAACCTCTCATCCAGGGATTCTGATTAGGGAATGTTAATTGTTATGGCAAACTTAAAATTAATGATTAAGTATCAACAGGAAGGAAGATCAATGCTCAAAGAATTCTTTGAGGAGAAGAGAGAAATAAGACAGACAGTCAAAGATTCTCTCTTATCTCTTGAGTTTCTTGAACAAATCCAAGCCAAATATAGGACCCCAGTCACATACACCATTATTACATTATGTTTCGTTCCATCAACCCAAACATTCCCTTATTGGTGCCTCATTATCTTCATTTTTTTATTTTTTTATTTGCCATAACAATATTATTGTCTTTTGTGATAACACTCTGTCCACACAGTTGATGTGTTTCAGGACGCACAAAAAACTCAGAGATGGCAAAGCTCACAAAAATAAACCTCAGAGAAATCGCGCAGCACGCACAAAACACACAGAGAGAGCGCACAGTTCGCACAAAACACAGAAAGCGCAATGCTTGCAAAAAAACCCTCAGAGTAATCGCGCAACTTGCACAAAACACTCAGAGATCGCGCAGCACGCACAAAACACTCAGAGAGAGCGCAAAGCTCGCAAAAAAAAAACCTCAGAGAGATCGCGCAGCACGCACAAAACACTCAGAGAGACAGCAAAGCTCGCAAAAAAAATCTCAGAGAGAGGTGGGCCCTGGACCCACCGCGACCCTGAATTGGATACGTGGTTACAGATAATGAATGAATGAATGAATGAATGTTTGGTCGTGTTTTATTTTTGAACAGTGCTATATGCTACAGACCTCCTAGGGACCAGCTCCCTCCTCTCATAATGCCTCAAACAAAGTTCCAGAGCTCCCATAACCAACTCTCTCCTCTGTGGACTCTCCTCTCACTGCCCCATGCACTCTGTTGCATTGTCATAAAACGCCCACTAGGCGGCGGCATAGCTACTGGACATATGAACCTTTCTCCATGTTTAAGACTCCGTTTGCTGGAATATTTTGAATACAAGGAAGTTTAAGTTTTCAGTTTAAGTCCCACTAGAACACAATAAATTATTTTCTTGAATTATTTAACTATATTTCTGTTGTTCATTTCTGTGTTTAACAGGTGTAAATTCTACAATCATATTCAATAATGGTCTTTTTCAAATGTCAAATTAAATATTTTTGAACATTATTTTGTATGCACGTAGACAAGACATACATTCTCAGATGAAATGCAGGCTTCAATGTAAAAAATACAGATGCTAATTTGGTGGGAGTCATAAGGCGGTGGGGTGTTTCTTTTGATGTGGAAAGTTTCTTTGTAGTTTTTCTGACGCTATGCTTTCTGTCCGTTTTCCAACGAAGCGAAGCAATTTGAGCTAAACGCTTCGGATTTCCACAAGACGTTTTTGCGTTGCTTTGCTGCGTTACACGGTTGCCTGGATACGTTCAGCTCCTTGAAAATTGATTGGCTGCGCGGCTCCCTCACTGTTAACACGCATTCACAACGATTTATTTTTTCATACGGCGCGTTTCAAACCGCATTCTGTCGAACTATGCAGTATTTCAAAGTAGCACACAATCGTTAGTGTTACATTTAGTAGTGTAGAACTCCGAGCGTGGACTACTGAGGGATTTACGACAGACCCTCTTCTCGTCTCCAGTCCTGAGTGAACTATATTTTAGTTGTAGCTTCACCACTGGTTCAGCTTAACAAATCAATCTAAAGAAAGCTTTTCCGTTCAGCTTACGTTGCGGATAAAGTCGTAGAAGAATGGACCGCGTCACTCCGGTCAATTTTGTCCAGCACAAACCGAAGATGGCAACAGACTACACGCCTTACATGGAAATGAAGGTGACTGTAACGAATTTGTGTTTTGATGCTTATGTATTTTTAATATGGAAAGCTGAAATGTCCAGATCTCTCTCTTTTGAAATAAGAGTCTGACGTATCGCGTGTAAACGATGTTAAAATTCCAGAATGTGTCTTCACTCTGTCCAAATATGGAGAAAGTTTAGCTCCATGCTGCAGTACTCCTTATTTCTTCAGCATCAATGGACCCTGAAGAGAAGGAGTACTGCAGCATGGACTGAAAGGGAACTAGTTAGGGCAACCAATCAGAACCCAAATGATTTACATATGAGATCTTAAAGTGCCCCTCTGGTAATCGATTAAACCCTTAAGACTTTTCTGCTTTCAGAATAAGGTATTTAGATGGTATTTCTAGTAAAAAAAAGTCCCACTTGAACTCTACATTGTCGCCTTCTTTCATTCCTGCAGCCCAGAAGTGCTGCCCTGCAAGGGACAAGACAAGAGCGGTAACAGTATCCAGGACTGGGGACAACATAGTAGCGGTAACAGGATCCTGGACTGAGGACAAGATACGAGTGGAAACAGGAGCCTGGACAGGGGACAAGACAGGAGCAGAAACAGGAGCCTGGACTGGAGCAGAAGCAGGAGTCTGGACTGGGGACAAGACAGGAGCGGTAACAGTATCCAGGACTGGGGACAACATAGTAGCGGTAACAGGATCCTGGACTGAGGACAAGACAGGAGCAGAAACAGGAGCCTGGACTGGAGCGGTAACAGGATCCTGGACTGAGGACAAGATACGAGTGGAAACAGGAGCCTGGACTGGGGACAAGACAGGAGTGGAAACAGGAGCCTGGACTGGGGACAGGACAGGAGTGGAAACAGGAGCCTGGACTGGGGACAAGACAGGGGCGGAAACAGGATCCTGGACTGGGGACAGGAGAAGAAGAGGCACTATGGGCAGAGCTGCTTGTGGATGTGGCACTGTGGAGCTCTGCATCCTCTGGAGCAGCCTGGGGCTCTGGATCCTCAGTAGCAGCCTTGGAGAATTTTTTCCAAAAAGCTTAGTAAAACATTCTACAGTTATTCCAGGGCTCTCTCACAGCAAGATTTCAGCTCATCGTAATGCTTCTCTCCTAAGAAGTGATCCTATGAACATAACTGATAAAATCTGGTGGGGAAGGAAAATTCAAATATTTAAAAAAAAGTTTGCATTGTAATCTTCACAGGTTTTAACTCACTCCCATCAAATCCATTAGGAACTCCCATGAGAAACTGCAAAACAGCAGGTTGATCACCCACAGTTAAAGCAAATATCTTCTCTGCAAACATAAATGCCTTCTCTAAAGAACATTGTGTCTGAGGTATCCTTTTGATGGGTGGACATTCTGTAATAGTGGGTGGTTGGTATGGAGGTGGACACAAATGCAAAGTACCACAGAATTTATTTAAAACAGAAAACCTGATCAAATCAAATGTATTTGTATAGTGCTTTTTACAACTGATGTTGTCACAAAGCAGCATCACAGAATTCATGTAAGTTTTGACATGAAATGTAAAAAATGTGAAAAATCCCCAGGTGAGCAAGCAAAGGGCGACAGTGGCACAGAGAATCTCCCTCAGAGCTGTGGAAGAAAGCTTGGGAGGAACCAAGGTTCACACGGAGAACTATCCTCCTCTGATCAGTCTACTGGTAATAATAGTTAGTCTGTGAGGGGCAGCTCCAAGGCCAGTGGTGGTGGCTGGAGCATGGGCAGCTGGTCTGAAGCGTGGAACAGGAGCTCAACAGTCATTCATCAGTGTCCAGACGGACAGGGGGGCAGTCGTTTACACAGAAAAAGGTAGAGGGATGGAGTTAGTTTTGATCTGTTTGGGTGAATTTAAAGCAGAAAATGTCTCTATTTTATGACCATTATTAATTACATTATACATGTTACCGTTAGGCCCAGTTATAAAAAGCCATGACATTAACTTTCACTGCTATGCAGACGACATGCAATTGTATATTCAGCCAAGCCCGATGACAAACACAGATTAAAGAAAGCAGAGGTGCAAAGGCTGGCTTCAGGGCTATGCCACCTCCAGCCACCAGGGGAGGCAGCAGGTGATCTCTGGACCC
Organism: Hoplias malabaricus; assembly: GCF_029633855.1. Lineage (NCBI taxonomy): Eukaryota > Metazoa > Chordata > Actinopteri > Characiformes > Erythrinidae > Hoplias > Hoplias malabaricus. Next base: position 38,308,728 of record NC_089815.1, on the reverse strand, counting down.
AATCAGACTTGATGGTAAACACCTGAGGACAGCCCTTATAGGCAAAGCGACACAGAAACACATTGCTAGATCTTTGTCTCTTTCTGAGTCACAAGAAACAGTAAGTAATTTTGTTAGAGGGTTGAGAGTTCCTACACTCCCACTCATCCTTACACTTCTCAAGCCATTTATGTCTTTACAGTTGTTGTATTAAAAAAAAATTAGTTCTAATTTTCCCTTTCTCTTTGGAAAGCCAGTTTTCCCCTGGTGTCCTTTGTTCTTTTCCCGCCAAAACCCAAGGGCTGGTTTCTATAATCACCTGTCTGTTTCCCACCCATTTTCAGGATTTTACTTAAGGCACTGTATCACCAGTTCTCTCCACTGCAGCCTTAGCGCAGTGGCAAAGAACTGACCTAGTAACACAGCAGCCCTGGTTCTTGCTCTTGGGTCCTGTTAAATTACATTTAATTAAAGTGACCCATTACAAGAGGACTGTTTAAAAGATGTGAAAGGCTGGATGTTGCATAAGTTTCTCCTTCTTAACAGTAATAACAGAATTTCTGGTTCTGGGTCCAAAAGTGGCAAGAAATAAATGATCAGATTTAATATTAAATCTCGCTGACTTTCCAGTTAAACCCGGTTCAGCCGCAAAAAAAACTTGGTGTCATAATTGACCCGGATTTATCATTTGATCAACACATAGGCAGTAATCACTAGGACAGCTTTTTTACATCTTCACAACATCACCAGGATAAGAAATGCCTCATCCCTGCAGGACACAGACACATTAGTACATGCCTTTATTACTTGCTGCAGCCAGGGTCCTCACTAAAACTATAAAATTTGAACATATCAGTCCAGTTATATCATCACTTCATTGGCTGCCTGTGAAATTCTGCATCGATTATAAAATTCTGTTATTAACGTATAAAGCCCTACATGGGCTCGCTCCTGAATTCCTTCAAGATACTATTTCCTAGTTTATGAGCCTCCACATTTACTCAGATCACAGAGTACTGGATTTTTAATAGTTCCCAGAATTCAGAAAACCTCAGCTGGGGGAAGAGCTTTTTCTTATAAAGCCCCCCAAATCTGGAATGATCTTCTAAAACCAACCCCAAGTTGATGATGTTTTTCCATACATTTTCAAATGCAAGGCAAGATGGAAATTGTCCTGTCACTGTTTGGTCTCTATTTTTAAAAAGAAAAAAAAAATTCCTGTGTTCTGCACCAACCATATAATGTGTATCTTTCTGTGCAACAATGGTGGAATTGGTGAACCTCTTACCATATTGGCTTCAGAGAGACACTGACACTCTGAGAAGCTCTTTTTATACCCAATCATGTTGTCAATTGACCTAATTAGTGTTAATTGGTCTTCCAGCTGTTCGTTATATGCTCAATTTCCTTTTTCCAGCCACTTATTGCTACTTGTCCCAACTTTTCTGGAATTTTTTGGTTTGTATAAAATAAAGTCTTAGGTGGGAGTTATTTTAATTAGTAAGCTGGGAATTTTAGGGGAATAACTGTAGTAAAGTGTAGGGTTATTTATGTCAGTATGATTTGTGTTTTTGTTATTAGATTCAGGGATTTTGCAGAAGGAGGCATATAGTATGTGGGGAAGCAAACCAGCCCCAGTGAAAACTTTGTAGGTTCACCTTTGAGTGGTTGAAGGTTATGGAGGTGTGTGAGAGCATGTGTGAGAGCCTAACTCTGTAAGGGAGAAGCAATGGGATTAATATAGGCTAACCTTGTCTTTTTCATTCCTTTGCTGTAGGTTACCTTGCCTGTTTTGTTTTGCTTAACATTTGTTGAAATAGTCTAGACGGGAGATTACGGTGTTAGCGGTGTTGCATGTTGAGTTAGGTATGGCCTAATCTTCCTTATGTTGAATAGTGAGAAGAGGCACAATCAAGCTACAGCAGTAATGTGATCTGTGAAGGTCAGCTGGTCATCAACCATGACACTCAGGTTTCTTACAACCTTGATGGGAGCCACTGATAGGGACTCTAGCTTGATGCTGATGTTGTGGAGAATAGCTTGCTTGACTGGGAGGGCCAGCAGTTCAGTTTTGGATAAATTCAATTGAAGGTGATGTTCCTTCATCCATGTAGATATGTCAGAGAGACAGTCAGAGATTCGAGTTGCCACTGAAGTGTCACCTGGAGGAAAGGATAAATAGAGCTGTGTGTCATCTGCATAGCAGTGATAGGAGAAGCCGTGTGAATGTATGATTGGGCCTAGAGAGGTGGTGTACAAAGCAAAGAGGAGGGGAACCAGCACTGAGCCTTGGGGCACACCTGTGGTGAGGTGGTGTCATGCTGATGTTTGTCCAAGCCATGACACATGCTTAGCATGAGAGGCCTGCTCTGATAGGGACCATGGCCAAGAAACCAGACACTAAGGTCTCAGGAGTAATCAAAGCATTACCTCCCAGAGCCCAGAGAACTGAAAACCCTGCCCCAGCCACCTGTTGCCAGGTGACTGAACCAAAACCTGGGAAGGTAGGTCCCGTGCAATACGTCACCTCCCAGACAGTTTTGGCTGGAGCTCCAATGCAGCGGATAGCTTCCTTACAGATTCCAGGGCATCCCCTTTGGAATACTTTCAGGAAGATACCAAGCTTCTACTACATTGGAACTCCAATGGATTGTGAACTGATGGTGGACAACAGGTAAATATCTGAAATCAGAGCACTCAACAAAATTGTCAGGCTTCTACCACCAGCACCAGCACCAGCCCCAGCCCTCCCCCACTCATTAAAATGACCCTCAGGTTCCATACATTACGTCATCTCCCTGTCTTGAATGGAGCTTTGATGCTGCTGATTGCTCCTTAGTCTAGTGTTTGTAGTTTTTGAGGTCTGGTGGTCTGGGAGATGAATATATTATTTTGAGCACTGTGGTCCAACTGGACGTGGATATGCACATTACTTCCCAGCATCCATGTGTTTTATTTCATACACTGTCCTCAAGATTCCTTGTACTGTTAATCACCTATCTGCATTTGGGCTCTTTAAAGACAGCTTTGATTTGATCTGTCTGTTCTAAATCAAGGGAACAGTGACAGGGTTGTGTGTAGTGTGTTAGTGTTGGTAGGTGGATTGGCGACTCAAAAGTGTCCGTAGGTGTGTGTGAGTGAATGTGTGTGTGTGTGTGTCTGTGTTGCCCTGTGAAGGACTGGTGCCCCCTCCAGGGTGTATTCCCGCCTTGCGCCCAATGATTCCAGGTAGGCCCTGGACCCACCGCGACCCTGAATTGGATAAGTGGTTACAGATAATGAATGAATGAATGAATGAATGAATGTTTGGTCGTGTTTTATTTTTGAACAGTGCTATATGCTACAGATCTCCTAGGGACCAGCTCCCTCCTCTCATAATGCCTCAAACAAAGTTCCAGAGCTCCCATAACCAACTCTCTCCTCTGTGGACTCTCCTCTCACTGCCCCATGCACTCTGTTGCATTGTCATAAAACGCCCACTAGGCGGCGGCATAGCTACTGGACATATGAACCTTTCTCCATGTTTAAGACTCCGTTTGCTGGAATATTTTGAATACAAGGAAGTTTAAGTTTTCAGTTTAAGTCCCACTAGAACACAATAAATTATTTTCTTGAATTATTTAACTATATTTCTGTTGTTCATTTCTGTGTTTAACAGATGTAAATTCTACAATCATATTCAATAATGGTCTTTTTCAAATGTCAAATTAAATATTTTTGAACATTATTTTGTATGCACGTAGACAAGACATACATTCTCAGATGAAATGCAGGCTTCAATGTAAAAAATACAGATGCTAATTTGGTGGGAGTCATAAGGCGGTGGGGTGTTTCTTTTGATGTGGAAAGTTTCTTTGTAGTTTTTCTGACGCTATGCTTTCTATCCGTTTTCCAACGAAGCGAAGCAATTTGAGCTAAACGCTTCGGATTTCCACAAGACGTTTTTGCGTTGCTTTGCTGCGTTACACGATTGCCTGGATACGTTCAGCTCCTTGAAAATTGATTGGCTGCGCGGCTCCCTCACTGTTAACACGCATTCACAACGATTTATTTTTTCATACGGCGCGTTTCAAACCGCGTTCTGTCGAACTATGCAGTATTTCAAAGTAGCACACAATCGTTAGTGTTACATTTAGTAGTGTAGAACTCCGAGCGTGGACTACTGAGGGATTTACGACAGACCCTCTTCTCGTCTCCAGTCCTGAGTGAACTATATTTTAGTTGTAGCTTCACCACTGGTTCAGCTTAACAAATCAATCTAAAGAAAGCTTTTCCGTTCAGCTTACGTTGCGGATAAAGTCGTAGAAGAATGGACCGCGTCACTCCGGTCAATTTTGTCCAGCACAAACCGAAGATGGCAACAGACTACACGCCTTACATGGAAATGAAGGTGACTGTAACGAATTTGTGTTTTGATGCTTATGTATTTTTAATATGGAAAGCTGAAATGTCCAGATCTCTCTCTTTTGAAATAAGAGTCTGACGTATCGCGTGTAAACGATGTTAAAATTCCAGAATGTGTCTTCACTCTGTCCAAATATGGAGAAAGTTTAGCTCCATGCTGCAGTACTCCTTATTTCTTCAGCATCAATGGACCCTGAAGAGAAGGAGTACTGCAGCATGGACTGAAAGGGAACTAGTTAGGGCAACCAATCAGAACCCAAATGATTTACATATGAGATCTTAAAGTGCCCCTCTGGTAATCGATTAAACCCTTAAGACTTTTCTGCTTTCAGAATAAGGTATTTAGATGGTATTTCCAGTAAAAAAAAGTCCCACTTGAACTCTACATTGTCGCCTTCTTTCATTCCTGCAGCCCAGAAGTGCTGCCCTGCAAGGGACAAGACAAGAGCGGTAACAGTATCCAGGACTGGGGACAACATAGTAGCGGTACAGGATCCTGGACTGAGGACAAGATACGAGTGGAAACAGGAGCCTGGACAGGGGACAAGACAGGAGCAGAAACAGGAGCCTGGACTGGAGCAGAAGCAGGAGTCTGGACTGGGGACAAGACAGGAGCGGTAACAGTATCCAGGACTGGGGACAACATAGTAGCGGTAACAGGATCCTGGACTGAGGACAAGACAGGAGCAGAAACAGGAGCCTGGACTGGAGCGGTAACAGGATCCTGGACTGAGGACAAGATACGAGTGGAAACAGGAGCCTGGACTGGGGACAAGACAGGAGTGGAAACAGGAGCCTGGACTGGGGACAAGACAGGAGTGGAAACAGGAGCCTGGACTGGGGACAAGACAGGGGCGGAAACAGGATCCTGGACTGGGGACAGGAGAAGAAGAGGCACTATGGGCAGAGCTGCTTGTGGATGTGGCACTGTGGAGCTCTGCATCCTCTGGAGCAGCCTGGGGCTCTGGATCCTCAGTAGCAGCCTTGGAGAATTTTTTCCAAAAAGCTTAGTAAAACATTCTACAGTTATTCCAGGGCTCTCTCACAGCAAGATTTCAGCTCATCGTAATGCTTCTCTCCTAAGAAGTGATCCTATGAACATAACTGATAAAATCTGGTGGGGAAGGAAAATTCAAATATTTAAAAAAAAGTTTGCATTGTAATCTTCACAGGTTTTAACTCACTCCCATCAAATCCATTAGGAACTCCCATGAGAAACTGCAAAACAGCAGGTTGATCACCCACAGTTAAAGCAAATATCTTCTCTGCAAACATAAATGCCTTCTCTAAAGAACATTGTGTCTGAGGTATCCTTTTGATGGGTGGACATTCTGTAATAGTGGGTGGTTGGTATGGAGGTGGACACAAATGCAAAGTACCACAGAATTTATTTAAAACAGAAAACCTGATCAAATCAAATGTATTTGTATAGTGCTTTTTACAACTGATGTTGTCACAAAGCAGCATCACAGAATTCATGTAAGTTTTGACATGAAATGTAAAAAATGTGAAAAATCCCCAGGTGAGCAAGCAAAGGGCGACAGTGGCACAGAGAATCTCCCTCAGAGCTGTGGAAGAAAGCTTGGGAGGAACCAAGGTTCACACGGGGAACTATCCTCCTCTGATCAGTCTACTGGTAATAATAGTTAGTCTGTGAGGGGCAGCTCCAAGGCCAGTGGTGGTGGCTGGAGCATGGGCAGCTGGTCTGAAGCGTGGAACAGGAGCTCAACAGTCATTCATCAGTGTCCAGACGGACAGGGGGGCAGTCGTTTACACAGAAAAAGGTAGAGGGATGGAGTTAGTTTTGATCTGTTTGGGTGAATTTAAAGCAGAAAATGTCTCTATTTTATGACCATTATTAATTACATTATACATGTTACCGTTAGGCCCAGTTATAAAAAGCCATGACATTAACTTTCACTGCTATGCAGACGACATGCAATTGTATATTCAGCCAAGCCCGATGACAAACACAGATTAAAGAAAGCAGAGGTGCAAAGGCTGGCTTCAGGGCTATGCCACCTCCAGCCACCAGGGGAGGCAGCAGGTGATCTCTGGACCCAATCAGACTTGATGGTAAACACCTGAGGACAGCCCTTATAGGCAAAGCGACACAGAAACACATTGCTAGATCTTTGTCTCTTTCTGAGTCACAAGAAACAGTAAGTAATTTTGTTAGAGGGTTGAGAGTTCCTACACTCCCACTCATCCTTACACTTCTCAAGCCATTTATGTCTTTACAGTTGTTGTATTAAAAAAAAATTAGTTCTAATTTTCCCTTTCTCTTTGGAAAGCCAGTTTTCCCCTGGTGTCCTTTGTTCTTTTCCCGCCAAAACCCAAGGGCTGGTTTCTATAATCACCTGTCTGTTTCCCACCCATTTTCAGGATTTTACTTAAGGCACTGTATCACCAGTTCTCTCCACTGCAGCCTTAGCGCAGTGGCAAAGAACTGACCTAGTAACACAGCAGCCCTGGTTCTTGCTCTTGGGTCCTGTTAAATTACATTTAATTAAAGTGACCCATTACAAGAGGACTGTTTAAAAGATGTGAAAGGCTGGATGTTGCATAAGTTTCTCCTTCTTAACAGTAATAACAGAATTTCTGGTTCTGGGTCCAAAAGTGGCAAGAAATAAATGATCAGATTTAATATTAAATCTCGCTGACTTTCCAGTTAAACCCGGTTCAGCCGCAAAAAAAACTTGGTGTCATAATTGACCCGGATTTATCATTTGATCAACACATAGGCAGTAATCACTAGGACAGCTTTTTTACATCTTCACAACATCACCAGGATAAGAAATGCCTCATCCCTGCAGGACACAGACACATTAGTACATGCCTTTATTACTTGCTGCAGCCAGGGTCCTCACTAAAACTATAAAATTTGAACATATCAGTCCAGTTATATCATCACTTCATTGGCTGCCTGTGAAATTCTGCATCGATTATAAAATTCTGTTATTAACGTATAAAGCCCTACATGGGCTCGCTCCTGAATTCCTTCAAGATACTATTTCCTAGTTTATGAGCCTCCACATTTACTCAGATCACAGAGTACTGGATTTTTAATAGTTCCCAGAATTCAGAAAACCTCAGCTGGGGGAAGAGCTTTTTCTTATAAAGCCCCCCAAATCTGGAATGATCTTCTAAAACCAACCCCAAGTTGATGATGTTTTTCCATACATTTTCAAATGCAAGGCAAGATGGAAATTGTCCTGTCACTGTTTGGTCTCTATTTTTAAAAAGAAAAAAAAAATTCCTGTGTTCTGCACCAACCATATAATGTGTATCTTTCTGTGCAACAATGGTGGAATTGGTGAACCTCTTACCATATTGGCTTCAGAGAGACACTGACACTCTGAGAAGCTCTTTTTATACCCAATCATGTTGTCAATTGACCTAATTAGTGTTAATTGGTCTTCCAGCTGTTCGTTATATGCTCAATTTCCTTTTTCCAGCCACTTATTGCTACTTGTCCCAACTTTTCTGGAATTTTTTGGTTTGTATAAAATAAAGTCTTAGGTGGGAGTTATTTTAATTAGTAAGCTGGGAATTTTAGGGGAATAACTGTAGTAAAGTGTAGGGTTATTTATGTCAGTATGATTTGTGTTTTTGTTATTAGATTCAGGGATTTTGCAGAAGGAGGCATATAGTATGTGGGGAAGCAAACCAGCCCCAGTGAAAACTTTGTAGGTTCACCTTTGAGTGGTTGAAGGTTATGGAGGTGTGTGAGAGCATGTGTGAGAGCCTAACTCTGTAAGGGAGAAGCAATGGGATTAATATAGGCTAACCTTGTCTTTTTCATTCCTTTGCTGTAGGTTACCTTGCCTGTTTTGTTTTGCTTAACATTTGTTGAAATAGTCTAGACGGGAGATTACGGTGTTAGCGGTGTTGCATGTTGAGTTAGGTATGGCCTAATCTTCCTTATGTTGAATAGTGAGAAGAGGCACAATCAAGCTACAGCAGTAATGTGATCTGTGAAGGTCAGCTGGTCATCAACCATGACACTCAGGTTTCTTACAACCTTGATGGGAGCCACTGATAGGGACTCTAGCTTGATGCTGATGTTGTGGAGAATAGCTTGCTTGACTGGGAGGGCCAGCAGTTCAGTTTTGGATAAATTCAATTGAAGGTGATGTTCCTTCATCCATGTAGATATGTCAGAGAGACAGTCAGAGATTCGAGTTGCCACTGAAGTGTCACCTGGAGGAAAGGATAAATAGAGCTGTGTGTCATCTGCATAGCAGTGATAGGAGAAGCCGTGTAAATGTATGATTGGGCCTAGAGAGGTGGTGTACAAAGCAAAGAGGAGGGGAACCAGCACTGAGCCTTGGGGCACACCTGTGGTGAGGTGGTGTCATGCTGATGTTTGTCCAAGCCATGACACATGCTTAGCATGAGAGGCCTGCTCTGATAGGGACCATGGCCAAGAAACCAGACACTAAGGTCTCAGGAGTAATCAAAGCATTACCTCCCAGAGCCCAGAGAACTGAAAACCCTGCCCCAGCCACCTGTTGCCAGGTGACTGAACCAAAACCTGGGAAGGTAGGTCCCGTGCAATACGTCACCTCCCAGACAGTTTTGGCTGGAGCTCCAATGCAGCGGATAGCTTCCTTACAGATTCCAGGGCATCCCCTTTGGAATACTTTCAGGAAGATACCAAGCTTCTACTACATTGGAACTCCAATGGATTGTGAACTGATGGTGGACAACAGGTAAATATCTGAAATCAGAGCACTCAACAAAATTGTCAGGCTTCTACCACCAGCACCAGCACCAGCCCCAGCCCTCCCCCACTCATTAAAATGACCCTCAGGTTCCATACATTACGTCATCTCCCTGTCTTGAATGGAGCTTTGATGCTGCTGATTGCTCCTTAGTCTAGTGTTTGTAGTTTTTGAGGTCTGGTGGTCTGGGAGATGAATATATTATTTTGAGCACTGTGGTCCAACTGGACGTGGATATGCACATTACTTCCCAGCATCCATGTGTTTTATTTCATACACTGTCCTCAAGATTCCTTGTACTGTTAATCACCTATCTGCATTTGGGCTCTTTAAAGACAGCTTTGATTTGATCTGTCTGTTCTAAATCAAGGGAACAGTGACAGGGTTGTGTGTAGTGTGTTAGTGTTGGTAGGTGGATTGGCGACTCAAAAGTGTCCGTAGGTGTGTGTGAGTGAATGTGTGTGTGTCTGTGTTGCCCTGTGAAGGACTGGTGCCCCCTCCAGGGTGTATTCCCGCCTTGCGCCCAATGATTCCAGGTAGGCCCTGGACCCACCGCGACCCTGAATTGGATAAGTGGTTACAGATAATGAATGAATGAATGAATGAATGAATGTTTGGTCGTGTTTTATTTTTGAACAGTGCTATATGCTACAGACCTCCTAGGGACCAGCTCCCTCCTCTCATAATGCCTCAAACAAAGTTCCAGAGCTCCCATAACCAACTCTCTCCTCTGTGGACTCTCCTCTCACTGCCCCATGCACTCTGTTGCATTGTCATAAAACGCCCACTAGGCGGCGGCATAGCTACTGGACATATGAACCTTTCTCCATGTTTAAGACTCCGTTTGCTGGAATATTTTGAATACAAGGAAGTTTAAGTTTTCAGTTTAAGTCCCACTAGAACACAATAAATTATTTTCTTGAATTATTTAACTATATTTCTGTTGTTCATTTCTGTGTTTAACAGATGTAAATTCTACAATCATATTCAATAATGGTCTTTTTCAAATGTCAAATTAAATATTTTTGAACATTATTTTGTATGCACGTAGACAAGACATACATTCTCAGATGAAATGCAGGCTTCAATGTAAAAAATACAGATGCTAATTTGGTGGGAGTCATAAGGCGGTGGGGTGTTTCTTTTGATGTGGAAAGTTTCTTTGTAGTTTTTCTGACGCTATGCTTTCTGTCCGTTTTCCAACGAAGCGAAGCAATTTGAGCTAAACGCTTCGGATTTCCACAAGACGTTTTTGCGTTGCTTTGCTGCGTTACACGGTTGCCTGGATACGTTCAGCTCCTTGAAAATTGATTGGCTGCGCGGCTCCCTCACTGTTAACACGCATTCACAACGATTTATTTTTTCATACGGCGCGTTTCAAACCGCGTTCTGTCGAACTATGCAGTATTTCAAAGTAGCACACAATCGTTAGTGTTACATTTAGTAGTGTAGAACTCCGAGCGTGGACTACTGAGGGATTTACGACAGACCCTCTTCTCGTCTCCAGTCCTGAGTGAACTATATTTTAGTTGTAGCTTCACCACTGGTTCAGCTTAACAAATCAATCTAAAGAAAGCTTTTCCGTTCAGCTTACGTTGCGGATAAAGTCGTAGAAGAATGGACCGCGTCACTCCGGTCAATTTTGTCCAGCACAAACCGAAGATGGCAACAGACTACACGCCTTACATGGAAATGAAGGTGACTGTAACGAATTTGTGTTTTGATGCTTATGTATTTTTAATATGGAAAGCTGAAATGTCCAGATCTCTCTCTTTTGAAATAAGAGTCTGACGTATCGCGTGTAAACGATGTTAAAATTCCAGAATGTGTCTTCACTCTGTCCAAATATGGAGAAAGTTTAGCTCCATGCTGCAGTACTCCTTATTTCTTCAGCATCAATGGACCCTGAAGAGAAGGAGTACTGCAGCATGGACTGAAAGGGAACAAGTTAGGGCAACCAATCAGAACCCAAATGATTTACATATGAGATCTTAGTGCCCCTCTGGTAATCGATTAAACCCTTAAGACTTTTCTGCTTTCAGAATAAGGTATTTAGATGGTATTTCCAGTAAAAAAGTCTCACTTGAACTCTACATTGTCGCCTTCTTTCATTCCTGCAGCCCAGAAGTGCTGCCCTGCAAGTTGACTGGAGTGGTTCATAAGGTTTGTGATCTAAAAAACCCTGGCTGTCTGAATTTGTGTGTTATGTTCATATCTCATGTCTTTTCTCCCTAGTCAAATGTGGACGACACAAATCTTCTCAATAAAAACACTACAAAACCAAAGCAGAGTAAAGGTAAACTACAGCACAAAAGCTATTCTTTTAAAATGAAAGATCAGTTACATGCTCACGTTTTTAAATACTTCCTCTGTGTCTTATGCCTGGCTTTCAGAGGAAGGCCATGGCCTGAGTTTACAGCTGGGGGGAGAGTATGAGCAGAAAAAACAAAAACTTAAAGAACTTCGCCTGGATTACAGACACTATGTGGCAAAGGTGAGAGCTTACATATCCAGAGGAATCTCGTGGTTGGTGGTAATCTAGTAGTTTATATTGGGTTTATCTTCTAGAAAAAAGAGCTGGGAGCTGGGGATCCATACACTCAACCACAAATATGGCCTCCTCCCCTCAGAGAGAGAAGATCTACAAAGGTGAATTTGTATTTGTAATTTATCATCTCATAATGAGGTCTGCTTTTCTGATGAGGGATCTGTGATAGTAGAGGAAAGAACTATCTGAAATTACACTATGATATTCAGTGTACGTCTGAGATACCCTATAGGAGGTTGTCTGGGGCGGCACTTCGGGGAGGGGGGGGGGGCATTTCAGTTAATTATAACAAATAATTGCACATTATTATGCACATTTTCTGCCCTGTTGGCCAGTCCCATGTCTATCACCTGAACTGGGATTTGCTCACTCTTGTTGACAGTTGGGAGATAAGGTGTCCAGTAGCAACTGTTTGAGTTGACATGGCCTTTGTTTCTGGACTGTATAACATTGTAATTCACTGCTGGTTTAGTGACCTTGGTTGATAACTCATAGATATTTAATGACTATATTTAGGCTTCATATATTATTGAATGGTATGGTGCACATGTATTAGTCTTTTGATCCTGTTTACCCAAAATGGCATTCAGAAGAGAAGAATCACTACAAAAAATATCAATAATATCCCTCATTCTGACAAAGCTTGTGTATTTAATTGTCTTATTAGAGCACTAACTTTTTAAAGTTTCAGTCATGTACAGTAACCTCTATGGCTCTCTTCAACTCCAGCCTCCAGGTAGAGACCCTTTTGGCTCTGCAACTCCCAGCCACACACTGCATTCTCCAGACCCACGAGGACAACGGAACAGCCCTAGCCTAGAGAGGCTGCTCTTCTCCAAGAGGGATGTTGGCACAGTAACAGATCCAGCAGTTAGAAGTGTCCCGAGACCACCTCAGAGGCGCTGGGAGGAGACACTGGAAAGAAAGCTCAAACATTACACATCTGAGGAGGAGCTGAACTCAGAGGAAGAGCAAGAGGAGCTTGAGCTTCTCCAGAAAAAGAGAGTCAGAAACCGCCAGGTACCTGGACACGCTACCAGGAGGGAGAGGAGGATTCAGCACTCTGTTAACAGGTGCATCTCAATACTCTTGAGTTCTGTTGCTCTTAGCCATATTAGAAATAGTCAGTTTTTCTCTTTGTTTAATAGGTAAATCCATAAAATATTCACAATTTTTATTAGTAAGAGGGACACAAGCAAGGATTTGTTGAATATATATAATATATATATATATATATATATATATATATATATATATATATATATATATATATATATATATTATAGAGAGAGAGAGAGAGAGAGAGAAGCATGGTGAAGCAATAATGAGATTTGGTTGGTGGCTCTTTTTTTTAAATTGTTACGGAGTATCAGTTTTGTGAAGGTTAATATCACAACAAGAGTTTAAAGTAATGTAGGCAGACACTTTTCGTAGTGTCTATTTATATTTGTAGTTTGTGTCCATCAGATTCCATTTATCATCCCTTCAACATCTCTGCACTTAAACTGATTGCTTTCTAACTCAGAGTCGCCCAGGAGAGGAGAGAAGCAGAGGTATCTTTGGTTAATGAAGAGGAGAACAGACAGACCCCACTGGCAACCATTAAAACCAAGTACTGATCTCTGGCAATTAAAATAATTGGATTTGAGGTGCTTGGGTTTTAAATGAGAAAGAGACAAGTGTGCGTTAAACAGCTGAGGGGGTAGTTTTTCTGACCCTGCACAGGGTTGATCTGTACAGGTAAATTTTCTTTTATTGATTGGGAGCTTTCTTGGGTGGGAGAAGTGATGGGAACGGGACAACGGGACAGGACAGAGCTGCTAGCAAGAAGAACATGGTGGACTTTGCCACAGGACTTATGATTGGTAAGGCTAATGGCTTTAAAACCTCTATTGTCTAAATAATATTTCAGTATGCCAAGGAGAAACGTCGACTGAATGAGCTGAAATGGGAGAAAATAAATTACTCCAAGGCTTTTCAAGACATTTAAAAGGCTCCAGTGCCCCTCTGTGATCACACACACACACATTTCCAAATAAACGAATGTAGTCACAGTCTGTTTTGCTGTGTCTCAGCTGGAAAAGGAAGCACAAGAACATTTAGGCTCAGTCTCACATCCCAGTCCTTATTTGTGTGTACCCACAAATCTGCAAAGTTCTAGTGTCCCAATTTTCATTCAAAGAAGTGCTTGAGTTCCCTCAGTGAACCCAGCACCAACACAGATGCCACTCCTGTCCCACACTTCTCCATTCAAAATAATAAAGCAGCGAATACCGCATTGAGCAACAATTTTCTGTTCTCTGCATCTACCACTTACACTTTATATAAGAGGGAGTTTCTTAATGCGCTACTCATTAAAGCTAAACTTATTTGGAATAATCTTTTAGTGTAGTCTGTCCTTTTCACAGAGACACTCAAACTCTCAATGTTAAGAGGTTACAGCTGAAACTGATATTGCACTAATCTTTAAGGGCTGAATAATCAAATTATGGCAATATACCATTAAAAATAGTGAATTTTCTTCCTGTAAAACACCATGATGTGTCACAAGAACCACACATGACTGATAATAAGCTCAGAATTTGAACACAGGCTGTAGCAACCATTTAATGAGAAAACAGGCTTAGCTCATGGTCAGTACACAGAGTCGACTCCTCGCCACATGGTCAGGAACACAACTATGGGGCTGAGCCTGCTGGCTTGATTTTGATAAGTGTGGGATAATGAATAAAACATGCTAGAGGTATTTCAGGGCATTGTTTGGAGGGTGGAAAGTGGGAAACGTAAAATAGTTTAGGCATAAAGCGATAAAAGTAAGATATAAGAGTTTCCCAAAATGGAGTGAAATGAAGCAGTAAATAAACCATTCAAATAAATAATTTCTGAAAACACCCAACTTTTCACCATCCAATCAAATCTAGATGTATAATCATATCCCGCCCGCATCAGCAGTCCCGCTTCACTCAGATATACTCCACGTTAAAGAAAGATATGTTGCAAAGTGCACTTCAGCTTGTGGCTCCAGGCCCGTGCCAGGGTCTGTGTTTTCTCTACAGTACGATTAAGATTGTCTTAACCGTCAGCAAATATATCACAATGTGGGTGTTATTACAAGTGGAAATAGTATGGATTTATTCATATTTAAGAAAAATGCAAAATACCTTGTTTTACATAATTATGCAAATCATTTTCACTGAAAAGATAATGGGTCAAAATGAACTCTCAAAATCTGATATATTTGCCCACTGCAAACCTTTTCCCTAAAGAGCTTTGGTTAGGACTGGCTTTATGCACAACTCTCAGCCTGTGGAGGATCCTTCATCCAGAGGTCCTTGAGATTCCAGTGAGACCAGCATCTTCAAATACCTGTTAGATGCTCAGCAAAGGCTATTTAAAATAGCATTCATTTGGCAGAGAGAAACTTTCCTTAACAAGCCTTTATCCGACCATATTCATCTGTGCTCTGAATCACTGTCTGTGTACGGTCCGATGGTCGTGAAACATCACATCTTTGCAGGCATTTTGCAAGACCATGCAATAAAAACCACAAGAAGGATGTATTTCATTTACGAAATACAAAATATTCTCTTCCGCAGCCCACATGCCAAGCTGCTCGTCTCCTGCTTCAGGAGATTGGTCTTGGACTTTCCTTTGAAACCTGACACACACACACACACACACACACACAGGTTGTGCAGAGTAGCAGACGATCCAGAAACTCTTACAAACACCTTCCATTACACAATGCAAGAGGGTGGATCATATGTCGGCTCTGAACCTTCAGAAATTCTGAACTTTCCTGAAGTGGAATTTCAGTATAGAGTTAGGATGTAAACAATGTCACTTGAGGATACGAAAAGAGGTTCTGAATTTTTCATTGTGGTAGTGATAGGAACCCACCATCTGAGGACTTAATACTTCTGAATTGTTAATGAAGAGCCTCAGATTTTTGAGGCGTTTGTGTTTTCATGATGACACCTAGTTTCCACCATGACTGCAGTCTCTGCAACTGGCCATTTCTCATCACAGAAGTCAGAGTGACTTTATCTGAGAATCTGAAGATGTTTCTGGTCATGTGTATCCACAGGTGTTGTCATACACAGTATAAACATATGGGCATTTTTAACACACAGACACCAAGGACACTAAATAGGCTGAAAATAAATGCTGACCAGCCTTCCACAGGGCGGTTCTCTGCTCATTGTTAGAGTTGAAGGCCTTTGCGAAGCTATGGGACTCCAGCAGACAGTCCAGCAGTTTGAAAAGCTGCTCAGAGGTCAGGTAGCGGTACATTCCCTGGTCCTGCGTCTCCACATGCACATCGGCATCCGGAACATCTCTCTGCATTCAAGACACACACACATTTTATAAATATATACATATATATATTAGGAATGGTCCCTTCTTTGCACTTGATCTAATCTCTGTGTTTTCATACGGCAAGCAGAAGTGTATTTGGCAGCCTATTGTTAACATTTCATTCTTAGTTTTCATGCCTAGTTTTACACTCTGGACCAATAGAGAGTGTTGCCGTATTTTATTTTTGTAAAGAGCGTTTAAAATTCACTTGTGGTGAAATTTGATGTAAATGGTCTTGATGATAATTTGGGTCTTGATCATTTTTAAACCTGGAGTTAAATTAAAGTTTAATAAATATTTATTGTTTAGTGGATTTGGGTCCATTTCATTATATTTGGGATGAAGGGAAAAGTGTAAACTGGATGTTCTGCAGTTCTGTGGCTGGGAAGAAGACAATGTTGCCGATGGTCTGGATGAGCTCCAGCTGCACCACACACTTTATGAGTAATGCTGTAAAGAGCCGCTGCTCCCGGGCTTCTGCAGAAGACACACACACACACAAAAAACACTCTTAGTAAAACCCTCACTATGACTCAGCTGGTCACTTCAGAGCCATGTGACAGTAAACTGATGAGGAATCCAAAGAAGGAGGCATTGTCTACAATGATGTTTCTTCATGTTATGAAGTAATTATGCTGACATCCAGGGGCTTGGATGTATCAGAAATCCTCTACTACATCTTTTCTAAACATGGCTACCTCCATGCTGTGGAGCATAAAGACTTTATCCGATGTGAAACATTTCAAAAAATATTTTCTCTAAAAATACTAGGTTTTACTGGTGAAAGTGGCTCGTTTAAATTGATCAAATAATTACAAAAACATCTTAAGCACGATTTCAAAAGACTGGGAAAAAATGAACTACGAATGTGGCTCCAGTTTTAAGCTGTTAATGAGTCAGGGTCACAATAGCAAAATAACAAAAAGCACACTGCATTAATGCCATGTTTACAGACTTTACAGTGAGTATGTGATTTCTGAATGAAAATCTAGGGTCTGAACTGTAGGGGCGCAGAGCACATTAAATACTGCTGTGGGGTGCTATGACCAGGAGAACAATTTGGAATAATTTAGATTTAAATCAGACAAACTGTAATATCTTATGAACAAATTGTTGTGTATAAGTTAATCACTGATAAATAACAGTAATAATAATAATAATTAGGTCGGGGCAATTTATTGAAAATGAATCGAAATTGACATTCAGAACTTCTAATCGACATAATCTTGTCTCTATACTTTATATCAATAATTTTTAACTGTTTTTTAAAATTATTATTCAGTGTATGTTCATGTACTGTCCCTTCAGAACCAAGCGACCAAGACGTAGTGAATCTGCCCCTATGTGCCACATGGAAGCAACCTAAATGCCGAAGCTGACAATTGAGCAGCGTCTGTGTTTTGGGCGTGCTGTGTTTTGACTAAAACAAAGTCAAAAAGTAAAATGTAATGAATATTATTGGAGCACTTTTACAGCACATGCCTCGTCACTAAACGATAAGGGTCAAAAATACAAATACAATATAATTGTTCATTAATCTTAATCATGGTAAAATGTACCAGTAATTGTGATCTTGATATGCACTAATATCGTCCAGCACTAATAATATATATCCATCCATTATCTGTAACCGCTTATCCAATTCAGGGTCATAGTGGGTCCAGAGCCTACTTGGAATCATTGGGCGCAAGGCAGGAATACGCCCTGGAGGGGGCGCCAGTCCTTCACAGGGCAACACACACACATTCACTCACACCTACGGACACTTTTGAGTCGCCAATCCACCTGCAACGTGTGTTTTTGGACTGTGGGAGGAAACCGGAGCACCCGGAGGAAACCCACGCGGACACGGGGAGAACACACCACACTCCTCACAGACAGTCACCCGGAGCGGGAATCGAACCCACAACCTCCAGGTCCTTGGAGCTGTGTGACTGCGACACTACCTGCTGCGCCACCGTGCCGCAATGTTTATCTTTATTTTATTTTTATTTTTTTTCCACCATTAATGCAGTTCCCTGTCTTTTAGGGATGCAGAAGACCCAGAACAATTTGAAGAGTGCTATTTGAAGGGCTCAAGGTATCTTATAGCCATATTTTATTTGTTCTGTTATGATTTGGGGTGTCACGGTGGAGCAGCAGGTAGTGTCTCTGTCACAGCTCCAGGGTCCTGGAGCTTGTGGGTTCGAGTCCTGCTCCAAGTGACTGTCTGTGAGGAGTGTGGTGTGTTCTCCCTGTGTCTGCATGGGTTTCCTCCAGGTGACTGTCTGTGAGGAGTGTGGTGTGTTCTCCCTGTGTCTGCATGGGTTTCCTCCAGGTGACTGTCTGTGAGGTGTGTGGTGTGTTCTCCCTGTGTCTGCATGGGTTTCCTCCGGGTGACTGTCTGTGAGGAGTGTGGTGTGTTCTCCCTGTGTCTGCATGGGTTTCCTCCAGGTGACTGTCTGTGAGCAATGTGGTGTGTTCTCCCTGTGTCTGTGTGGGTTTCCTCCGGGTGACTGTCTGTGAGCAATGTGGTGTGTTCTCCCTGTGTCTGTGTGGGTTTCCTCCGGGTGACTGTCTGTGAGGAGTGTGGCGTGTTCTCCCTGTGTCTGCATGGGTTTCCTCCGGGTGCTCCGGTTTCCTCCCACAGTCCAAAAACATACATTGGTAGGTGGATTGGAGGCTCAGAAGTGTGGTGTAGGTAGGTGTGAGTGTGTGACTGAATGTGTGTGCTGCCCTGTGAGGGTCTGGCACCCCCTCCGGGGTATATTCCTACCTTGTGCCCAATGATTCCAGGTGGGCTCTAGACCCACCGTGACCCTGAACTGGATAAGCTGTATAATGAATGAATGTTATGATTTGTTTTTCCAAGCCATTCTTTGAGAAAATGATCCTTGTTTGTGCGCTGTGCTTGGAATAAAGGTGATCTGCCCCATTGTTTTAATTTCTTTTATTTTTTAATTCTATTCCCAGAAATGTCTATCCTGCCATGGTAATCAATTGGTTAATCTGACTTTTTATTTTCTTTGATCAGTGTGCACTGATCACATCCCAGAAGAGGTTGAAAACACTAGGAAGAGGACAAGAACACTGGTCTAAACAGGAGGTGATGGCTGTGATGAAACCTCTCAAGCCTCACATAACGAAAGGAAAACTGGCCACAATGGCAGAATGTCAGCGGTGCAAGGATGCTGAGGATCCTGTGTTGAAGGACCGAAGTGCACAAAATATAAGAGACTTTGTTAGAAATAGAGGGATCACATTTTAAAAGGAAAATTCAATTTAATGAAGAATTGCTTCAAGGACATGGGCTTGATTTTTGTTGACTTAGTTCTTTAACAATCTGAGAAAAGTGTGATGTTACACCTGCAGCATGTTAATTAAAGATGTGTTTAATTATTTGTTTGTTGTTATAACTGGAGCTGCAGTTAACGCTAACACAAGCGAGATGCTCATGTCCAGTTTGTTGTTTACAGGGACCTGTTCTGCTTAATCACATGTGTCTTTGGAATGCACCTGTTATGTTTGTGTTTGTGTGTGATCAAGTACCAGTAAACCACCTCTGTCCTTATAATACAGTGAAATGCCCTTTTTTGTGTATTGTTAAATCAGTGTCCTGGTAAAGTAGGCATGACCTCACAAACCTCTTGCCATAGGCAGGAGATTTTCAGGATGTCCCCATATACAAGCATGTTGTCAGGTGGACATAGTAAGAGCTTACATTTGTGTAGAAACAAATTAAGGTGATATTTGTGTTCTGTAAAAAGAGAGAATTTTTTGGTGTTTCCAGCAGTGCTGTAGGGCAAAGGGAAAGGTGGGTGCCACTAAACCACATTTTAACTGGTTTGGCAAGGGATGTCCTCATAAGACTTAGACCTGTGTGTGTGTGTGCAGCCTATAATCTCAGTTCAAAGTTTAATCATTCTCCTGCTCCTTAGTAATATTTTTCAACAAAAATTGAGTAGTTTGAAAATGGCGAGTGAGAAGAATACATCACTGAATTCAGGAGTGTTTGAATTTTGAATTAAACGTTAAACAAAGGTGTACAAAGAAGTTTGAAAGCATTTAATACTTTCCTTAGCTCTTGAAAATGATTTTATGTCTTGTTTTTCAAAGAAAAACTGAAATACCTTATGAAAAACTAAAGAAATGGAGTGAGAGCTGTTTCCTGCTTCACTCAGATGTTCACAACTAAGCCATTTTCTATTCTTTGTCTCACAGCTAAATGGTAAACACTGATCCTGGGTCTGTGTGTGCTCAGTTTGGAGAGTATGGCTGTTGTGATTTCTTCAAACCACCAGATGTCACTGTTTTAAGCCTTTAACTCTTCTGGCCAATCAGGATGAAGCTTCAAAACAGCCTCCACCTGTCTGGGACTTGAGTGAATACTAATTGGAGTCAGCTGTGTTGTCTGGGTTCGGTTCAGTTCAGCAGATTTCCCAGCAGTCTTGTTGCTTTCTGAAAATAGGACTTAATTTTGTTGTTATTTTGGCTGTTGTCTTTAGATGAGGCTGAATTTGGGTTCTCTTGTGTAAATGCGTTTTAGAGATTTCTGTTTTATTCATCGCTTGATTGATTTACAATTTTGACACAATGAATGCTGTAAACAAGGGTTGTATGTAGATTGTAAAGTTCATTAGCTCTTTATGAATTGTTTTTAGTTTCATTGGAGATTTGTAGTTTTCTGTTATGATGAAATGTGCTGTTTTTGTTCAGTTTTATTCTGTGGAATCTGTTGGGTTCTGTTTGGAGACTTCCAGGTCTTTGTTGTTTGAAAGGGCTTTTATTTTACCCCAGGTCCATTCAGTAAGGGGCAATAACTGAATCCGTCTGAAGTTAAAAAAGAGACTTTCCATTCAATCCACTCACATCTGAGAGGGCTTGGTTCCAGTCTATGGCCAGTGGGATCCTCTTGAAGAGATTTTGAGCAAGGTCTGTGAGGTAGGTCAGAATCTTTTTTTGCTCTCTTGTGTGTTTGTCACCTCTCATATGAAGAGCCATGGTCCTGGTTTATGGAGGCCACCTGTTTGTTTGGGGCAGGATTAGGAGCTAGATGGTTGCAAGTCTTGGTTCAGGTCTGTGGAGCTAATGGGATTGTTATGGGCATGGATGTTTCTCTCGTATCTCTGTCCTGTCCTGTCCATATGTTCTAGGATCCAGTCCTGGGTTCCTGACTGACTGCATGCCGGATGCCGGAATCTGTGTCCATGGTTTGGCTTCAACCATCAGCTATAAAAGAGAGAGTTTAGTCACACCCGGGAGGAATGGTTCCTCACTCAATTGTTTATCTTTTTTGCTGTTGAAACTCGCTTCGTGTTTGAATTGTTAATTGTTGAATGTTTTTCTGAGTGTTGCCTGTCTGTCATTGTTTACATTTGTAACTAGTACCAGTTGTAGGGAGTGGCTGCCGTTTTGTTTTGGGAACTGGGGTTTGTCTCTGTTTATACACAGCAAGGGAGTAAGGTTAGCACATTGTCTTTCACAGGTTAGTTAGTGTACCTAAAAGTAGTTAGTGTGGGGTTTGTTTGTTGTTTTGGCCTGGGTCACTCCTGAAGTCACTTTCTGGTCACTAAACTGTATCAATCACATCAATACATTTCACAAAACTGTCCTAAGTTGTAGTTTTTTTTGCACTCATCACACTCCGTTATTTCATTTTTTTGTGTTGCGGTCTGCCCTAGACCAGGTCGTAACAGGATCTTTCTAGAATATTGAATTCTATTCCAGGAGACCCTGTTTCTCTGTTGTAAAAGAGGGCCAGTTTGGTCCCATTCCCACACACACACACAAAATCCAATGTTATTGGATTCTGAAGGGCTTTGTTCTGGTCTATGGCAACACTGGTATCTGTCTCAAAGATTGATTCCAACCTGTTGAACCAGCTAAACCCAGTTTTGGAGTTCAGATGCTCTCTGGTGTAAAAAAAAAAAAAAAAAAAGCCCAATTCCACCTCAAACCCTGTCCCATTTTTTTTCTCTCTCTCTCACACAGGTTTACAGTGTTTATCAGGACACCCTGTAACCATGGTTTTTGAGGACACACCTTTCCTGACATCCTTTTTGTGAAAGTGTATATTTTGTGGTTCTGTTGTATTCATATTATTTAATATGATATTTATACTATTTGTTTTAAGAAAACGAACAGCCTTTTAAATTGTCAAATGGTGTAACCACAAAAAATGACAAATATCTAATATTTCACACCTAGAGTTCATGCAATTGCTTGTAAAATTAGCCATTTATTTTATAATATCCCATAAGAATGTTTTATTATATTTTTTCTAAATTTAGATTTTATGGGATTTTGTGAGACCATGTGCCATTAACATCTTCTTTTACGTGTATTCTTTGACCATGGTAAAAATGGTTTAAACACCCATTATTCCAGTGTAGTAGAGTATTAAATCATAATCCATATTAACTTTTTTGTACAATATTAGTATTTTAGACAAGATACTGGTTACACCAACTGACCACAAACCTTCTACAGCAAAAGAACAAGAATAACTTGTGTTCGATTCTGATTTCAGTTCAGTTCTCATACAATTTCAGTTCGTAAAATGACAGCCATTGTTTTCAAAGAGAGTGAGTGAATGAAGGAGAGAGAGATTGTTAGTGAGAGAGTATCAGACATTGTTTTTTCATTTCTTTCATCACTAAACTGTTTTGATTAAACTTTTAAAAACTGACAACCATCAGTGTGAGTTCCTGTCATCTGATGAGATGTGAACCAATTGTTTCACATTAACATAATAATATAGAGGAAACAGCGTGTCAGAAACTTATATCTTGAATTATTAAAGGGGTTGAGGATGCCTGTGGTACCTCTACATTTGGCTGCACATAGTCATGATCATGAGGGTTAACTATGGGTTACTGGACAATATGCTGGTCATCTTCGGAAGTGTTAATCAATAGAGGAGTAAGGTTTAAAACATCAGTACCATTTTATTCTCTATATACTGTCTTTGATACTGCTTCCAACTTTCCCTCATCTTTTGTTGTATGTGCACCTTTCCCAATATATATGTACAAAGTACATAATTATTTCCTGAAATAATTATGTATATATTATGTATATATATTGGGTTATGGAGAAACTACTTGGTTTAATGGCACATACATTGGTTTTAAACTGTTGGTTTGTATATATTGGTTTGTTGGTATATATATTGGACTCTCAGTACATACATTGGTTTGTGTGCATGTGTATATCGGTTTGTGGGCATGTATCGGTTTGTGGGCATGTATCGGTTTGTGGGCTTGTATCGGTTTGTGGGCATGCATATATCGGTTTGTGGGCATGCATATATCGGTTTGTGGGCATGCATAAATCGGTTGGTGTGTATCGGTTTGTGGGTTTGTATCGGTTTGTGGGCATGTATCGGTTTGTGGGCTTGTATCGGTTTGTGGGCATGTATCGGTTGGTGTGTATCGGTTTGTGGGCATGCATATATCGGTTTGTGGGCATGTATCGGTTGGTGTGTATCGGTTTGTGGGCATGCATATATCGGTTTGTGGGCATGTATCGGTTGGTGTGTATCGGTTTGTGGGCATGTATCGGTTGGTGTGTATCGGTTTGTGGGCATGCATATATCGGTTTGTGGGCATATATCGGTTTGTGGGCGCATATACTGGTTTGTTTATATCGGTTTGTGGGCATATATATATTGGATTCTGCGCTGCATGGTAGAAATTTGCCGTTCAGTGCTGTTCAGCGAGTAGCCTGTTTTGATTGTGCTGCGCGGTTTTAATGAACCTCAGTTTGGACAAACTTCTGACATATTCCAAATAAAACCGAGTGGCCCGGTGACTGAGCTCCGCGATTATAAACACTAAATAAAGGTCATAATAAAGATAATAAAGCTCAGACTAGCTGATTGGATTATGGTCTACAACAATGTGTTTTCTACGACGCTGAACTTAGCTCGTAGATCGCAGATTCGCAGATCCAGATGTTCTTTTCGAGTTGCGCGCGATCCCTGAGCGTTCTGTTCAGCTGCGCGCGCGATCCCTGAGCGTTCTGTTCAGCTGCGCGCGCGCGATCCCTGAGCGTTCTGTTCAGCTGCGCGCGCGATCCATGAGCGTTCTGTTCAGCTGCGCGCGCGATCCCTGAGCGTTCTGTTCAGCTGCGCGCGCGATCCCTGAGCGTTCTGTTCAGCTGCGCGCGCGATCCCTGAGCATTCTGTTCAGCTGCGCGCGCGAACCCTGAGCGTTCTGTTCAGCTGCGCGCGCGATCCCTGAGCGTTCTGTTCAGCTGCGCCCGCGCGATCCCTGAGCGTTCTGTTCAGCTGCGCCCGCGCGATCCCTGAGCGTTCTGTTCAGCGGCACGCGCGATCCCTGAGCGTTCTGTTCAGCGGCACGCGCGATCCCTGAGCGTTCTGTTCAGCGGCACGCGCGATCCCTGAGCGTTCTGTTCAGCGGCACGCGCGATCCCTGAGCGTTCTGTTCAGCGGCACGCGCGATCCCTGAGCGTTCTGTTCAGCGGCACGCGCGATCCCTGAGCGTTCTGTTCAGCGGCACGCGCGATCCCTGAACGTTCTGTTCAGCTGCGAGCGATCTCTGAACGTTCTGTTCAGCCCCGTGCGCAATCTCTGAGTGTTCTGTTCAGCCCCGTGCGCAATCTCTGAGTGTTCTGTTCAGCCGCGTGCGATCTCTGAGTGTTCTCTTCAGCTGCGCGCAATCTAAGTGTTCTGTTCAACCACGGACGCGATCTCTGAGTGTTCTATTCAACCGTGCGCGCGATCTCTGAGTGTTCTGTTCAGCCGCGCGCGCGATCTCAGTGTTCTGTTCAGCCGCGCGCGCGATCTCTGGGTGTTCTGTTCAGCCGCGCGCGCGATCTCTGAGTGTTCTGTTCAGCTGCGAGCGATCTCTGAGTGTTCTGCTCAGCTGCGCGTGCGATCTCTGAGTGTTCTGCTCAGCTGCGCGTGCGATCTCTGAGTGTTCTGCTCAGCTGCGCGTGCGATCTCTGAGTTTTCTGTTCAGCCCCGTGCGCGATCTCTGAGTGTTCTGTTCAGCCCCGTGCGCAATCTCTGAGTGTTCTGTTCAGCCCCGTGCGCAATCTCTGAGTGTTCTGTTCAGCTGCGTGCGATCTAAGTGTTCTGTTCAGCCACGGACGCGATCTCTGAGTGTTCTATTCAACCGTGCGCGCGATCTCTGAGTGTTCTGTTCAGCCGCGCGCGCGATCTCAGTGTTCTGTTCAGCTGCGCGCGCGATCTCTGGGTGTTCTGTTCAGCTGCGCGCGCGATCTCTGAGTGTTCTGTTCAGCTGCGAGCGATCTCTGAGTGTTCTGCTCAGCTGCGCGTGCGATCTCTGAGTGTTCTGCTCAGCTGCGCGTGCGATCTCTGAGTGTTCTGCTCAGCTGCGCGTGCGATCTCTGAGTTTTCTGTTCAGCCGCGTGCGCGATCTCTGAGTGTTCTGTTCAGCTGCGAGCGATCTCTGAGTTTTCTGTTCAGCTGCGCGCGATCTCTGAGTGTTCTGTTCAGCCGGGGGCGCGATCTCTGAGTGTTCTGCTCAGCTGCGCGTGCGATCTCTGAGTGTTCTGTTCAGCTGTGCGGGATCTCTGAGTGTTTTGTTCAGCCGCGGGCGCGATCTCTGAGTGTTCTGTTCCACTGCGAGCGATCTCTGTGTGTTCTGTTCAACTGCGTGTGCGATGTCTGAGTGTTCTGTTCAGCTGCGTGCGATCTCTGAGTGTTCTGCTCAGCTGCGCGTGCGATCTCTGAGTGTTCTGTTCAGCTGCGTGCGATCTCTGAGTGTTCTGTTCAGCTGCGTGCGATCTCTGAGTGTTCTGTTCAACTGCGAGCGATCTCTGAGTGTTCTGTTCAGCTGGGCGGGCGATCTCTGAGCGTTCTGTTCAGCGGCACGCGCGATCTCTGAGCGTTCTGTTCAGCGGCATGCGCTATCTGAGTGTTCTGTTCAGCTGCGAGCGAGATCTCTGAGTGTTCTGTTCAGCTGCGAGTGAGATCTCTGAGTGTTCTGTTCAGCTGCGTGCGATCTCTGAGTGTTCTGCTCAGCTGCGCGCGAGATCTCTGAGTGTTCTTTTCAGCTGCACGCGCGATCTCTGAGTGTTCTGTTCAGCGGCATGCGCTATCTGAGTGTTCTGTTCAGCTGCGTGCGATCTCTGAGTGTTCTGCTCAGCTGCGCGCGAGATCTCTGAGTGTTCTTTTCAGCTGCGAGCGATGTCTGAGTGTTCTGTTCAGCTGCGAGCGAGATCTCTGAGTGTTCTGTTCAGCTGCGAGCGAGATCTCTGAGTGTTCTGTTCAGCTGCGTGCGATCTCTGAGTGTTCTGTTCAGCTGCGCGCGCGATCTCTGGGTGTTCTGTTCAGCTGCGAGCGATGTCTGAGTGTTTTGTTCAGCTGCGTGCGATCTCTGAGTGTTCTGTTCAGCTGCGCACGCGATCTCTGAGTGTTCTGTTCAGCCGGGGGCGCGATCTCTGAGTGTTTTGTTCAGCCGGGGGCGCGATCTCTGAGTGTTTTGTTCAGCCGCTGGCGCGATCTCTGAGAGTTCTGCTCAGCTGCGCGTGCGATCTCTGAGTGTTCTGTTCAGCTGCGTGCGATCTCTGAGTGTTCTGTTCAACTGCGAGCGATCTCTGAGTGTTCTGTTCAGCTGCGCGGGCGATCTCTGAGTGTTCTGTTCAGCTGCGCGGGCGATCTCTGAGTGTTCTGTTCAGCTGCGCGGGCGATCTCTGAGTGTTCTGTTCAGCTGCGCGCGCGATCTCTGAGTGTTCTGTTCAGCTGCGCGCGCGATCTCTGAGTGTTCTGTTCAGCTGCGAGCGATCTCTGGGTGTTCTGTTCAGCCGCGTGCGCGATCTCTGAGTGTTCTGTTCAGCTGCGAGCGATCTCTGAGTTTTCTGTTCAGCTGCGCGCGATCTCTGAGTGTTCTGTTCAGCTGCGCGCGATCTATGAGTGTTCTGTTCAGCCGGGGGCGCGATCTCTGAGTGTTCTGCTCAGCTGCGCGTGCGATCTCTGAGTGTTCTGTTCAGCTGTGCGGGATCTCTGAGTGTTTTGTTCAGCCGCGGGCGCGATCTCTGAGTGTTCTGTTCCATTGCGAGCGATCTCTGTGTGTTCTGTTCAGCTGCGTGTGCGATGTCTGAGTGTTCTGTTCAGCTGCGTGCGATCTCTGAGTGTTCTGTTCAGCTGCGAGCGATCTCTGAGTGTTCTGCTCAGCTGCGCGAGCGATCTCTGAGTGTTCTGCTCAGCTGCGCGTGCGATCTCTGAGTGTTCTGTTCAGCTGTGTGCGATCTCTGAGTGTTCTGTTCAACTGCGAGCGATCTCTGAGTGTTCTGTTCAGCTGCGCGGGCGATCTCTGAGCGTTCTGTTCAGCGGCACGCGCGATCTCTGAGTGTTCTGTTCAGCGGCATGCGCTATCTGAGTGTTCTGTTCAGCTGCGTGTGATCTCTGAGCGTTCTTTTCAGCTGCGCACGATCTCTGATAGTTCTTTTCAGCTGCACGTGCGATCTCTGAGTGTTCTGTTCAGCGGCATGCGCTATCTGAGTGTTCTGTTCAGCTGCGAGCGATCTCTGAGTGTTCTGCTCAGCTGCGAGCGATGTCTGAGTGTTCTGTTCAGCTGCGAGCGAGATCTCTGAGTGTTCTGTTCAGCTGCGTGCGATCTCTGAGTGTTCTGTTCAGCTGCGAGCGATCTCTGAGTGTTCTGCTCAGCTGCGCGTGCGATCTCTGAGTGTTCTGCTCAGCTGCGCGTGCGATCTCTGAGTTTTCTGTTCAGCCGCGTGCGCGATCTCTGAGTGTTCTGTTCAGCTGCGAGCGATCTCTGAGTTTTCTGTTCAGCTGCGCGCGATCTCTGAGTGTTCTGTTCAGCCGGGGGCGCGATCTCTGAGTGTTCTGCTCAGCTGCGCGTGCGATCTCTGAGTGTTCTGTTCAGCTGTGCGGGATCTCTGAGTGTTTTGTTCAGCCGCGGGCGCGATCTCTGAGTGTTCTGTTCCACTGCGAGCGATCTCTGTGTGTTCTGTTCAGCTGCGTGTGCGATGTCTGAGTGTTCTGTTCAGCTGCGTGCGATCTCTGAGTGTTCTGTTCAGCTGCGAGCGATCTCTGAGTGTTCTGCTCAGCTGCGCGTGCGATCTCTGAGTGTTCTGTTCAGCTGCGTGCGATCTCTGAGTGTTCTGTTCAACTGCGAGCGATCTCTGAGTGTTCTGTTCAGCTGCGCGGGCGATCTCTGAGCGTTCTGTTCAGCGGCACGCGCGATCTCTGAGTGTTCTGTTCAGCGGCATGCGCTATCTGAGTGTTCTGTTCAGCTGCGTGCGATCTCTGAGTGTTCTGTTCAGCTGCGTGTGATCTCTGAGCGTTCTTTTCAGCTGCGCACGATCTCTGATAGTTCTTTTCAGCTGCACGCGCGATCTCTGAGTGTTCTGTTCAGCGGCATGCGCTATCTGAGTGTTCTGTTCAGCTGCGAGCGATCTCTGAGTGTTCTGTTCAGCTGCGAGCGAGATCTCTGAGTGTTCTGTTCAGCTGCGAGCGAGATCTCTGAGTGTTCTGTTCAGCTGCGAGCGAGATCTCTGAGTGTTCTGTTCAGCTGCGTGCGATCTCTGAGTGTTCTGTTCAGCTGCGTGCGATCTCTGAGTGTTCTGCTCAGCTGCGCGCGAGATCTCTGAGTGTTCTTTTCAGCTGCACGCGCGATCTCTGAGTGTTCTTTTCAGCGGCATGCGCTATCTGAGTGTTCTGTTCAGCTGCGTGCGATCTCTGAGTTTTCTGTTCAGCTGCGTGCGATGTCTGAGTGTTCTGTTCAGCTGCGAGCGAGATCTCTGAGTGTTCTGTTCAGCTGCGAGCGAGATCTCTGAGTGTTCTGTTCAGCTGCGTGCGATCTCTGAGTGTTCTGTTCAGCTGCGCGCGCGATCTCTGGGTGTTCTGTTCAGCTGCGCGCGCGATCTCTGGGTGTTCTGTTCAGCTGCGAGCGATGTCTGAGTGTTTTGTTCAGCTGCGTGCGATCTCTGAGTGTTCTGTTCAGCTGCGCACGCGATCTCTGAGTGTTCTGTTCAGCCGGGGGCGCGATCTCTGAGTGTTTTGTTCAGCCGGGGGCGCGATCTCTGAGTGTTTTGTTCAGCCGCTGGCGCGATCTCTGAGTGTTCTGCTCAGCTGCGCGTGCGATCTCTGAGTGTTCTGTTCAGCTGCGTGCGATCTCTGAGTGTTCTGTTCAACTGCGAGCGATCTCTGAGTGTTCTGTTCAGCTGCGCGGGCGATCTCTGAGTGTTCTGTTCAGCTGCGCGGGCGATCTCTGAGTGTTCTGTTCAGCTGCGCGGGCGATCTCTGAGTGTTCTGTTCAGCTGCGCGCGCGATCTCTGAGTGTTTTGTTCAGCTGCTGGCGCGATCTCTGAGTATTCTGTTCAGCTGCGCGCGCGATCTCTGAGTGTTCTGTTCAGCCGCGTGCGCGATCTCTGAGTGTTCTGTTCAGCTGCGAGCGATCTCTGAGTTTTCTGTTCAGCTGCGCGCGATCTCTGAGTGTTCTGTTCAGCCGGGGGCGCGATCTCTGAGTGTTCTGCTCAGCTGCGCGTGTGATCTCTGAGTGTTCTGTTCAGCTGTGCGGGATCTCTGAGTGTTTTGTTCAGCCGCGGGCGCGATCTCTGAGTGTTCTGTTCCACTGCGAGCGATCTCTGTGTGTTCTGTTCAGCTGCGTGTGCGATGTCTGAGTGTTCTGTTCAGCTGCGTGCGATCTCTGAGTGTTCTGTTCAGCTGCGAGCGATCTCTGAGTGTTCTGCTCAGCTGCGCGTGCGATCTCTGAGTGTTCTGTTCAGCTGCGTGCGATCTCTGAGTGTTCTGTTCAACTGCGAGCGATCTCTGAGTGTTCTGTTCAGCTGCGCGGGCGATCTCTGAGTGTTCTGTTCAGCGGCACGCGCGATCTCTGAGTGTTCTGTTCAGCGGCATGCGCTATCTGAGTGTTCTGTTCAGCTGCGTGCGATCTCTGAGTGTTCTGTTCAGCTGCGTGTGATCTCTGAGCGTTCTTTTCAGCTGCGCGCGATCTCTGATAGTTCTTTTCAGCTGCACGCGCGATCTCTGAGTGTTCTGTTCAGCGGCATGCGCTATCTGAGTGTTCTGTTCAGCTGCGAGCGATCTCTGAGTGTTCTGCTCAGCTGCAAGCGATGTCTGAGTGTTCTGTTCAGCTGCGAGCGAGATCTCTGAGTGTTCTGTTCAGCTGCGTGCGATCTCTGAGTTTTCTGTTCAGCTGCGTGCGATCTCTGAGTGTTCTGCTCAGCTGCGCGCGAGATCTCTGAGTGTTCTGTTCAGCTGCGAGCGAGATCTCTGAGTGTTCTGTTCAGCTGCGAGCGAGATCTCTGAGTGTTCTGTTCAGCTGCGTGCGATCTCTGAGTGTTCTGTTCAGCTGCGCGCGCGATCTCTGGGTGTTCTGTTCAGCTGCGCGCGCGATCTCTGGGTGTTCTGTTCAGCTGCGAGCGATGTCTGAGTGTTTTGTTCAGCTGCGTGCGATCTCTGAGTGTTCTGTTCAGCTGCGCACGCGATCTCTGAGTGTTCTGTTCAGCCGGGGGCGCGATCTCTGAGTGTTTTGTTCAGCCGGGGGCGCGATCTCTGAGTGTTTTGTTCAGCTGCGGATGGTCTCTGAGTGTTCTGTTCAGTTGCGCGCGATCTCTGAGTGTTCTATTCAGCTGCGGACGATCTCTGAGTGTTCTATTCAGCTGCGGACGATCTCTGAGTGTTCTGTTCAGCCGGGGGCGCGATCTCTGAGTGTTTTGTTCAGCCGGGGGCGCGATCTCTGAGTGTTCTGTTCAGCTGCGCGCGATCTCTGAGTGTTCTATTCAGCTGCGGACGATCTCTGAGTGTTCTCTTCAGCTGCGCGCGATCTGAGTGTTCTGTTCAGCCACGGGCGCGATCTCTGAGTGTTCTATTCAGCCGCGCGCACGATCTCTGAGTGTTCTGTTCTACAGCTCGCGCGATCTCTGAGTGTTCTGTTCAGCTGCGCGCGATCTCTGTGTGTTCTGTTCTACAGCTCGCGCGATCTCTGAGTGTTCTGTTCACCTGCGTGCGATCTCTGAGAGTTCTGTTCACCTGCGTGCGATCTCTGAGTGTTCTGTTCACCTGCGCGTGCGATCTCTGAGTGTTCTGTTCACCTGCGCGCGATCTCTGAGTGTTCTGTTCAGCTGCGCGCGCGATCTCTGAGTGTTCTGTTCACCTGCGTGCGATCTCTGAGTGTTCTGTTCAGCTGCGCGTGCGATCCCTGAGTGTTCTGTTCACCTGCGCGTGCGATCTCTGAGTGTTCTGTTCACCTGCACGCGATCTCTGAGTGTTCTGTTCAGCTGCGCGCGCGATCTCTGAGTGTTCTGTTCACCTGCGTGCGATCTCTGAATGTTCTGTTCACCTGCGCATGCGATCTCTGAGTGTTCTGTTCACCTGCGTGCAATCTCTGAGAGTTCTGTTCACCTGCGTGCGATCTCTGAGTGTTCTGTTCACCTCCGTGCGATCTCTGAGTGTTCTGTTCACCTGCGTGCGATCTCTGAGTGTTCTGTTCAGCTGCGCGCGCGATCTCTGAGTGTTCTGTTCACCTGCGTGCGATCTCTGAATGTTCTGTTCACCTGCGCGTGCGATCTCTGAGTGTTCTGTTCACCTGCGTGCGATCTCTGAGTGTTCTGTTCACCTGCGTGCGATCTCTAAGAGTTCTGTTCAACTGCGTGCGATCTCTGAGTGTTCTGTTCACCTGCGCGTGCGATCTCTGAGTGTTCTGTTCACCTGCGCGCGATCTCTGAGTGTTTTATTCAGCTGCGCGCGATCTCTGAGTGTTCTGTTCAGCCGCGGGCGCGATCTCTGAGTGTTTTATTCAGCTGCGCGCGATCTCTGAGTGTTCTGTTCAGCCGCGGGCGCGATCTCTGAGTGTTTTGTTCAGCTGCGCGCGCAATCTCTGAGTGTTCTGGTCTGCTGCGCGCGATCTCTGAGTGTTCTGTTCAGCTGCGAGCGATCTCTGAGTGTTCTGTTTAGCCGCGGGCGCGATCTCTGTGTGTTCTGTTCAGCTGCGCGCGGGATCCCTGAGTGTTCTGTTCAGCCGGGGGCGCGATCTCTGAGTGTTCTGTTCAGCTGCGAGCGATCTCTGAGTGTTCTGTTCAGCTGCGTGCGCGATCTCTGAGTGTTCTGTTCAGCTGCGCGCGATCTCTGAGTGTTCTGTTCAGCTGCGGACGATCTCTGAGTGTTCTATTCAGCTGCGGACGATCTCTGAGTGTTCTGGTCTGCTGCGCGTGCGCAATCTCTGAGTGTTCTATTCAGCCACGCGCGATCTCTGAGTGTTCTGTTCAGCCGCGTGCGATCTCTGAGTGTTCTGTTCAGCTGCGCACGCGATCTCTGAGTGTTCTGTTCTGCTGCGCGTGCGGTCTCTGGGTGTTCTGTTCAGCCGCGTGCGCAATCTCTGAGTGTTCTATTCAGCCACGCGCGATCTCTGAGTGTTCTGTTCAGCCGCGTGCGATCTCTGAGTGTTCTGTTCAGCTGCGCGCACGATCTCTGAGTGTTCTGTTCAGCTGCGCGCGATCTCTGAGTGTTCTATTCAGCTGCGGACGATCTCTGAGTGTTCTCTTCAGCTGCGCGCGATCTGAGTGTTCTGTTCAGCCACGGGCGCGATCTCTGAGTGTTCTATTCAGCCGCGCGCACGATCTCTGAGTGTTCTGTTCTACAGCTCGCGCGATCTCTGAGTGTTCTGTTCAGCTGCGCGCGATCTCTGTGTGTTCTGTTCTACAGCTCGCGCGATCTCTGAGTGTTCTGTTCACCTGCGTGCGATCTCTGAGTGTTCTGTTCACCTGCGCGTGCGATCTCTGAGTGTTCTGTTCACCTGCGCGCGATCTCTGAGTGTTCTGTTCAGCTGCGCGTGATCTCTGAGTGTTCTGTTCAGCTGCGCGC
Source organism: Hoplias malabaricus (assembly GCF_029633855.1). Classification (NCBI taxonomy): domain Eukaryota; kingdom Metazoa; phylum Chordata; class Actinopteri; order Characiformes; family Erythrinidae; genus Hoplias; species Hoplias malabaricus. The sequence continues at coordinate 38,275,898 of NC_089815.1, read as the reverse complement.
GCGATCTCTGAGTGTTCTGTTCACCTGCGTGCGATCTCTGAGTGTTCTGTTCACCTGCGTGCAATCTCTGAGAGTTCTGTTCACCTGCGTGCGATCTCTGAGTGTTCTGTTCACCTGCGCGTGCGATCTCTGAATGTTCTGTTCACCTGCGTGCGATCTCTAAGAGTTCTGTTCACCTGCGTGCGATCTCTGAGTGTTCTGTTCACCTGCGCGTGCGATCTCTGAGTGTTCTGTTCACCTGCGCGTGATCTCTGAGTGTTCTGTTCAGCTGCGCGCGATCTCTGAGTGTTCTGTTCAGCTGCGCGCGATCTCTGAGTGTTCTGTTCAGCTGCGCGCGCGATCTCTGAGTGTTCTGTTCACCTGCGCGTGCGATCTCTGAGTGTTCTGTTCACCTGCGCGCGATCTCTGAGTGTTCTGTTCAGCCGCGGGCGCGATCTCTGAGTGTTTTGTTCAGCTGCGCGCGCAATCTCTGAGTGTTCTGGTCTGCTGCGCGCGATCTCTGAGTGTTCTGTTCAGCTGCGAGCGATCTCTGAGTGTTCTGTTTAGCCGCGGGCGCGATCTCTGAGTGTTCTGTTCAGCTGCGCACGATCCCTGAGTGTTCTGTTCAGCCGCGGGCGCGATGTCTGAGTGTTCTGTTCAGCTGCGCGTGCGATCTCTGAGTGTTCTGTTCAGCTGCGAGCGATCTGAGTGTTCTGTTCAGCTGCGTGCATGATCTCTGAGTGTTCTGTTCAGCTGCGCACGATCCCTGAGTGTTCTGTTCAGCCGCGGGCGCGATCTCTGAGTGTTCTGTTCAGCTGCGTGCATGATCTCTGAGTGTTCTGTTCAGCTGCGCACGATCTCTGAGTGTTCTGTTCTGCTGCGCGTGCGGTCTCTGGGTGTTCTGTTCAGCCGCGTGCGCAATCTCTGAGTGTTCTATTCAGCCACGCGCGATCTCTGAGTGTTCTGTTCAGCCGCGTGCGATCTCTGAGTGTTCTGTTCAGCTGCGCGCACGATCTCTGAGTGTTCTGTTCAGCTGCGCGCGATCTCTGAGTGTTCTATTCAGCTGCGGACGATCTCTGAGTGTTCTCTTCAGCTGCGCGCGATCTGAGTGTTCTGTTCAGCCACGGGCGCGATCTCTGAGTGTTCTATTCAGCCGCGCGCACGATCTCTGAGTGTTCTGTTCTACAGCTCGCGCGATCTCTGAGTGTTCTGTTCAGCTGCGCGCGATCTCTGTGTGTTCTGTTCTACAGCTCGCGCGATCTCTGAGTGTTCTGTTCACCTGCGTGCGATCTCTGAGAGTTCTGTTCACCTGCGTGCGATCTCTGAGTGTTCTGTTCACCTGCGCGTGCGATCTCTGAGTGTTCTGTTCACCTGCGCGCGATCTCTGAGTGTTCTGTTCAGCTGCGCGTGATCTCTGAGTGTTCTGTTCAGCTGCGCGCGCGATCTCTGAGTGTTCTGTTCACCTGCGTGCGATCTCGGAGTGTTCTGTTCACCTGCGTGCAATCTCTGAGAGTTCTGTTCACCTGCGTGCGATCTCTGAGTGTTCTGTTCACCTGCGCGTGCGATCTCTGAGTGTTCTGTTCACCTGCGTGCGATCTCTAAGAGTTCTGTTCACCTGCGTGCGATCTCTGAGTGTTCTGTTCACCTGCGCGTGCGATCTCTGAGTGTTCTGTTCACCTGCGCGTGATCTCTGAGTGTTCTGTTCAGCTGCGCGCGATCTCTGAGTGTTCTGTTCAGCTGCGCGCGATCTCTGAGTGTTCTGTTCAGCTGCGCGCGCGATCTCTGAGTGTTCTGTTCACCTGCGCGTGCGATCTCTGAGTGTTCTGTTCACCTGCGCGCGATCTCTGAGTGTTCTGTTCAGCCGCGGGCGCGATCTCTGAGTGTTTTGTTCAGCTGCGCGCGCAATCTCTGAGTGTTCTGGTCTGCTGCGCGCGATCTCTGAGTGTTCTGTTCAGCTGCGAGCGATCTCTGAGTGTTCTGTTTAGCCGCGGGCGCGATCTCTGAGTGTTCTGTTCAGCTGCGCACGATCCCTGAGTGTTCTGTTCAGCCGCGGGCGCGATGTCTGAGTGTTCTGTTCAGCTGCGCGTGCGATCTCTGAGTGTTCTGTTCAGCTGCGAGCGATCTGAGTGTTCTGTTCAGCTGCGTGCATGATCTCTGAGTGTTCTGTTCAGCTGCGCACGATCCCTGAGTGTTCTGTTCAGCCGCGGGCGCGATCTCTGAGTGTTCTGTTCAGCTGCGTGCATGATCTCTGAGTGTTCTGTTCAGCTGCGCACGATCTCTGAGTGTTCTGTTCAGCTGCACGCGCGATCTCTGAGTGTTCTGTTCTGCTGCGCGTGCGATCTCTGTGTGTTCTGTTCTGCTGCGCGTGCGATCTCTGTGTGTTCTGTTCAGCTGCGCGCGCGATGTCTGAGTGTTCTGTTCTGCTGCGCATGCGATCTCTGTGTGTTCTGTTCAGCTGCGCGTGCGATCTCTGAGTGTTCTGTTCAGCCGCGGGCGCGATCTCTGAGTGTTCTGTTCAGCCCCGTGCGCAATCTCTGTGTGTTCTGTTCTGCTGCGCGTGCGATCTCTGTGTGTTCTGTTCAGCTGCGCGCGCGATCTCTGAGTGTTCTGTTCAGCTGCGCGTGCGATCTCTGAGTGTTCTGTTCAGCTGCGCACGATCTCTGAGTGTTCTGTTCTGCTGCGCGCGATCTCTGAGTGTTCTGTTCAGCTTCGCGCACGATCTCTGAGTGTTCGGTTCAGCTGCGCACGTGATCACTGAGTGTTCTGTTCAGCTGCGCACGTGATCTCTGAGTGTTCTGTTCAGCTGCGTGCGATCTCTGAGGGTTCTGTTCTGCTGCGTGTGCAATGTCTATGTGTTCTGTTCTGCTGCGTGTGCGATGTCTGAGTGTTCTGTTCTGCTGCGTGTGCAATGTCTGAGTGTTCTGTTCTGCTGCGTGTGCGATGTCTGAGTGTTCTGTTCAGCCGCGTGTGCGATCTCTGGGTGTTCTGTTCAGCTGCGTGCGATCTCTGGGTGTTCTGTTCAGCTGCGTGCGATCTCTGGGTGTTCTGTTCAGCTGCGTGTGATGTCTGAGCGGTCTGTTCAGCTGCGTGTGCGATCTCTGAGTGTTCTGTTCAGCTGCGTGCGATCTCTGAGCGGTCTGTTCAGCTGCATGCGACGTCTGAGCGTTCTGTTCAGCTGCGTGCGACCTCTGAGCGTTCTGTTCAGGTGCGTTTGATCTGAGTGTTCTGTTCAGCTGCAAGCCCAATCTCTGAGTGTTCTTTTCAGCTGCACGCGCGATCTGAGTGTTCTGTTCTGCTGCGTGTGCGATGTCTGAGTGTTCTGTTCAGCTGGGTGCGCGATCTCTGAGTGTTCTTTTCTTACTGCGCGAGCCATCTCTGAGTGTTCTGTTCAGCTGCACGCGCGATCTTTGAGTGTTCTGTTCAGCTACGCGCGATCTCTGAGTGTTTTTTTCGAGCTGCGTGTGCGATCTCTGAGTGTTCTTTTCGTGCTGCTCGCGGCATCTGAGTGTTATTTTCGAGCTGCGCGCGCCATCTCTGAGTGTTCTGTTCAGCTGCGCGCGCCATCTCTGAGTTTTCTGTTCAGCTGCGCGCGCAATCTCTGAGTGTTCTGTTCAGCTGCGCACGCGATCTCTGAGTGTTCTGTCAGCAGGAGCTGTAGCCGAGATGTTACTGTGCTGTACCCTTTTTTCCCGTCACAGTAATACCGGATGTATGTCACAGCGGCTACTGTGCCGGTACACCCAGCAGCACAGCGGCTACTGTGCCGGTACACACAGCAGAACAGCGGCTACTCTGCCGGTACACACAGCAGAACAGCGGCTACTGTGCCGGTACACCCACCAGAACAGCGGCTACTGTGCCGGTACACAAAGCCGAACAGCGGGTAATTAAATTAAATGTTGGATGTGTTTGTGTGTTAAAGTGTTGTGATTTTTATTGTACATGGCGTGACCAATTACCACGAACATCATCCATGGTCCAAATTATCCAATGTTCAACACTTTATATTCCTGTAGTCATGAAAAGTGCATTTTCTATAAAAAAAATCTACTAGGTAACATTTTTCTATTTTAATTGTTTTAATTACATTTTAGAATACACAGATAATATTATGACCACAATATTTCTGTCCATTCTCTCAACTTCACTGACCATACAGCAGCCCTTTGTTCTACAGTTACAGACTGCAGTCCATATGATGCTTTGGAAACTTTTTTGACCCCTTTCATCCTTCAATGGGCAGATCCCTACCAGGTGTTGTTGCAATAGTACAGAGCCTGTAGTAGCAACGTCACAGTGTTTTTGAAGGTGCAATTTAAGAAAAAATCCCTAATGTTGCTTTAATTTAATTACCATTAATGGTATTTTTCCTCCTTATCCATATCAATCCTCCACATATATAGTGATTTAAATGTTGCATGAGGCGGGTTGTGTATTTTCTTTTGAATGTTTCCCACACGGAGTTTACTGTGCACCACCTTTCCAAATCAGAGACGCCACTCGTGATCATGTAAGGTAAGTTAGGCCGTGTCCACATGTACTGTTAGGCAATGTTATTTTTACTTTTTGTTTCAGTAATTAGCTATACTGACTATGTTTATCGGGAAAACAGGCAAAAGTACAGAATTTGCGTCAGTGACAGAACTCAAAGAAAAAGCAAACGATTCACAATGTCCATACTGCACGAAGACGACGGCATGCTCAGATCGACATCTCTCTTCCAAACATTTGAAATTTGCCATATATTACACACATAATAATGAAGGTAAGCATTTGCTATTGTATACTTTGCTATGAGAGTTCAGAGATAATCACCACAAATGTAAATAAAAGGTTTTGTATCGTTGTGTAAATCTCATTAGCTATTGTGTTATTACATTAAGGTTACATTTAAGTTTGTGTTGTCCTTTATGGATGAACTAAACACTCCATACACGCATTTTTACGTGTCAGCAGCATGTCAACTTTCAGGTATATTCAGTATAACTATTTTATTATTAATTATTAAATATGAATTATCGCATTGATAAATATAAGACCATAGCTCTACTATTGTATCAATGAATCATTATTTAATGATAGAACAAGCATTATTTTCAGATTTTATAAAAATTCTAAACGAATGCTAGTTAATGCTAGTTCTTGTTTCATGTATTATACTTAATGATTAATTGTTACATTACCTAACCATTTAGTATGGCTTATTAAGTATTGTAAATTAATGTACCCTTATTGTAAATTGTTCATGAGATTTTTAGTAACACAAAAAATAATAAAATTTGTTATAAGTAATCTACAGAGTTCAACTGTCCACATTATATGGAGGGTTAAATTATATAGGATAACGCTGGGGTTCCAAAACAAACTTTGTAATGTTACACGGAAAATCAGTGCTACCTTGATGAATAACAGTGACGTACACAAAACCAGAGGCAGTAGGGGGAAAATGTTCAAAACATATCACCTAAGAAGATTCATAGCACATATGTAAATTTATTTGATGTTCAGACATTCATCAAACATATGTGTTGAGTAAAAAAAGAACACTGTTCGCTTTATATGGATGGTTAAAGTGTATATCTGATGTTAACCTGAGAATTTACTGAACATGAAACAGGTATAATACAGTTATAGACATGATTCTGACACCATTCTGTACCTGGAGTTTAACTGGATTAGTTTTTGAATAAGGCAAGTGTTAGGATTAGAGCCAGGTGTGTGGTAGGGTCACAAATATGTTTTGGGTTCAGGTTAAGTTTAAGGTAAGGTAGGGGTTTGCTTTATAGAAGTACCATATTTATAAAATATTTCATATAACATATTTACAATAAATTTACTTAATATGTCAGGATATTTATTTCAGTGTATTCAATGTATTGCTTTTGTCAATCCTGCTACCTCACTGATATGTTTTAACGTGGTACTAATCTGTGAAGAGTTTATCATTCATAACAACCACTCAAAATCAGAGGTTATTGTACTGTTAGATATGCAAGTCAATGTTCATATTTGTAAAAGACTATGAGACCCTTTAGGTATCAAGCTTTGCACACTCACTAACACTGAATATTTTACACTCTCATAAACATTATGAAACCTCTTATACACTACCAAAACTGTTACACTGATATATGTATGTATACACTGAGTCAGTTTGATATTGGGCGTAAGAGGATTCATAGTGTGAGTAAGTGTTTTGGTGTATAATATGTTCGATAATGTTTGTGATTGTATATAATACTCAGTGTGAGACAGTGTGTTAGTGAGTGTAAGAGGATAGGATAATGTATGTGAGACTGAAATTTGAATATTGGCCTAAAGGGCCTCTCATATTATATTCTGACATATGACTTCCTTTCAGAGAAATTTACAATACCATGCTTGTGTGCAGAGGTGAAGGATTCCATAAGAAGCCATTGGCATTGCCCCTGGTGTGGGAAAATTATTCTTAAACATGTAAATTTTCAAGTTCATTTAAATTCTTATGATAAGATTTCCTTATAAAACACATTTTTCATTGCTGACCTAAAAATGATTTAATAATTAATTATTACATTACGTACCACCAACTAAACCTTTCATACAAATTGCAGCCTGTTCAACTAAAAAGGCAGAAGAAGCAGGTAAGTTTTCTTTTCTACATGTTAAAACATATGTTTAAGTACTGCGCTTGCAAATCAAGAAAAATGTTGGTCTTAAATACTAATGTTGGCAGAAGAAATGTAAGATAGCAAGTCATACACTAAATGTTAAAGCTACTACAGTTTAAGAAATCAGTTTAACACTGATTCCTTGTAATAAATGGCCACATGTTAAGTTTTATAGAGGCTTTACCTTATGTCAGAATGTATAATATGTAATCTATGATGTATAAACTTCCAAAATTATTTTTGAAGAATGTCGGCTTTATTATTTAAGGGTTTTGTAGAGAACAAAAAGTTTTGAATGCAGTATTTGAAATTACTTTGTAAGTTCAACATTAGTTCACAATTATAAATTCATTTTATAGGCCTTGTTGATTCTGTGTTTTCATAGTAAGAAGTAATCCTGTTTCATTAAAACACTTGAGCAGTTAGCTCTGATTTAGATCTAAAAGATTACCACAGATGTCATCATCATAATCATCATCATATTCTTCTTTGCTGCTTAATCCATTTCAGGGTGTCTATGAGCACAGATGTGATTGGGTTTAATATTTTTGAATGTTTTAGGAAATAAAATATTAACTTTTGTGAGAAAAACTCAAGATTGCCAAAACAAATTTGTAAGAAGAAAATCTGCACATAGCACATATGTAATTTTTTGATGTTCAGACATTCATCAAACATAAATATTTGTTGAGTAAAATCCCTATACATTACTTTTAGTTATGAAGCAGTTTGGAATCATTTTATCTAATATTTTTGATAAATTGATAATACAGTCCTGAAACATATGAACACTACATAAATGTTGCTAAAATAACTAAAATAATAATAATAATAATAATAATGTTATGGAAAGATTACATTTAATAGATTAAATATTTTACATCCTTGATAAAACAAGCCTTTTGTGAAAATGTGTTAATATGAAATGATTATAAACAAATTACTCTTACTGTGAGTACATTTACTCAGCTTTTTAATCTGTTTAGTCATTCTAAAAACGAATGTTTTTTTTTTTTAAAATTCATTAATTATATTACTTTTTGCTTTAAGTTGTTCATGGGAAACTGACATAACCAGACAAGTCCTAAGTCAGCTGGTGTGGAATGATCCTGAAGTCTTTGAGCTTCGTTGACAAAAAAAAACATATCATTTTAAGTGTGACATTATGCGTAAAAAGTCACTTACAAAAAGTTTCAGACAATTAGTCCCAAGAAAGTTTTGAAACCTGCTGTGAACATAACACCCTTCAAGTATATGGGATTATTCCACCAATGCCTTTTAAGCATATGACTATGACTTTTTTAAACACGGCAGTGGCAGAACAACTTAACCGAGAACTGGCCTCAAGTCTGTATTTTCTTTGTAATATGAAAGACAGGCATTTTATGTTTTCCTTAAGACTGATATTTCACCTGCATAACCAGAAATTCAAAGAAGACATGATGAGAATTTCATTGGACCAATTGGAAGTAGATAGCGGAAGTGGAAGACTTGGTATTTCTGAAAAAGGTTTGTACAATTTATTTGCTTTTTCATAATTTGAATCAGTAAAAGTTAAAGAAATAGTTTTAATTATAATTGGCAGCAAGTGCAGTCTAGAAAGAGGGGGTAAATGAAGGCATGGAAATGATAGAGTTGCCCCAAGAAGAAGAGAACAAAAAGAGCTGCCAGCACTTTTCAGTTGGTCTTTTTCAAATAGACCAATAAAAGAGGTAAGTTAATTTTTTTGTTATATTAATAAAGTACGTTGTACAATACGTGCTTTTAGAAATGTTGTAATGTCTATAATGTTTAGGAAAAATTAGCAGTCCTTTTTGCTGAACAAAGGAGGAGCATCTAACCTTAATAAGGATTGGAAACTGCACCGTCAACCTTCATGATCTAAAGTGTTTGTGCCCCCCTGAAATAATGAATACCAAGAAGCAGTAATTAGGAAAAATCAGAATGCCTTGGCTGACGGATAACGTGAGTATTAATATCACAAGTGCTCTCTATACTTAACAGAAATCAACTCAAAAAATATTAATTGAGCTTGCTTTTCTCACAGGTAGTAGACACCAGACTTTCTCAGCTGGTTGAAGGAGCACAGAATATACATTTTTCTAACTTATATATTATTGTTGTGATTATGAATTTCTGCAGAATAAACAATTGAGGACCAGGACAAGGAATTGTTATGGTATATATTTTTTTCATTCCACCTTACAAATAAAGCATAAACTTTTGTTTCTGGATCTTGTTTGTTGGATATTATTTGGTACTGCTTTTTAACTACTTAGTATCACTGAGTAGGCTACACAGTGGAAATATGGGTAGCCTCATTGTTCTTAAGCTTTAATATTAACTAAAGATTTATAAATCCCTGCTGTCAACAAACATTAAATGTACTCATTTAAATGTGAAGTTTGTTTATTCTAATGTTTACTCAAAAGGATTGTCTTCAGAAATTATTTCAGAAGCTTGGTTTTGGACAAATTCATATGCTGCATCCACAACTAAGAGTTTTACTTTTATTATAATGGTCTTTATTCCCAGTAAGGCATTTCAGAACGTTTGGGACTTGAGCTCTTGGAATCAGTCAGATTCAGATAACTGTGGGGTATTTGTTTGCGCGGTAGGCACCTATCACGGATTGTTACATCATATGTACTATGTGAATATGCCACTCCAAATGTTTCCTTATGTTAAAATAGATGGCTGAATTGGAAGTGAGGAATATCAAAGCTGCAAATGAAACTGTTTCAGAAACAACTGCTTCACCTGCATGAATATTATGCAGCTTCATTAGCAGCAGAAGCTATTCTGCCTGTAAGTTGATGATTAGTTTATTTATATAACCAGCATCTTCAATTAAAATTCCATGCTCTGCCACCCAGTAATAATTTTTTAATCATTTTTTTATTACAGACACTTGCAACAGGTGACACAGTTTGCTTGGCTGGCAAAATGTATGCATGCACGTACCAGAGTATGTCTGGACAGAAAGGAGAGAGGTACATTCTACATACTCCTTAACACTTTATTTTAATTCAGATGTTTAGGTCAAATTTGTGTTTTGACTAATTTAATTTAATTGTGAACTTATTTAGATCCCTGTATCCAGATGTTTCTAAATTTACCTGGGTACAGTGTGACGTATGTGAAAACTGGCTTCATACAGACTGTGCAGGTGTACAGCAAGAAAACCTTCAGGATACAAGTTTTAAATGTGGATGTGACATACCTTCGCCTTACCCATATACAAAGTATGTGACCAATCTATGTTTTATTTTACAAATGACAAATTCTACAAACCAATTATACTGGCCAAAGCAGCCATTTAGTGAATTTACATATGTTTACTTCCAGTCTCCTCTCAGTCCTGAAAGAGAAGGGTTTGAGAGTCTTGATCAGTGATGAAGAAATCCAGGTAATTCTTCTTTGTTTTCTAATAAATATAATTTATTTTTCTTTTTTTTTTATTTACTGCTGTGCCTTTGATGTACAGTTCTGTTGAGTTATGCTTGAGGAATATCTGAGTGCATAAAGAATTGCTCTGAGTGCAGGAGCAAAAATAAAATCATACCCAGTGTTCCTTTAATTCAGTTATTCCAAAATATGTTTTAAAAAGAAATATATTATGATAAGGTGCACTATATATGTGGATGTCCACTTTTAATTAGCAAATTCACCAAATATTAACATTCACAGGTGTTCAGTTGTGTGCAGACAGCTTGTAAAATCTCCATAGAAGAGTGGATAGGATAGATTCAAGAAATAAATGCATATCAGAATTGTTCTTTTGCTAATCATACAATTATATTTTCAATAGGAGTTACATAGACAACTATTCAGTGGCAAAAAGAAGTCAGGGCAAATGTTCCTGTGGAGCCATCCCAACAAATGTATGAAGCTTCGGACCATACTTAGACCTAGACTATCTAAATTTAGTACAGAACGGGTGAGACATATTAGGTTTTCTTACTTTTGCTCTTCTCCATATTTCCAAAATAAATCTTGTACAATTTAAAGTACTGTTTGTACATATTTATGTGTATATTTTTTCCAGATTGATGAGATGTATAAAATAATCCACACTGCTTTAGGCATGGACAAGAAGGACCTTGGAAGTGTTGACATTATTCTAGATGTTATGCTGCCAGAGGTAGGGAATTCAATAATGCTATAGTATGAATCATTACAATAGAATTGGTACCTTAACAACAATTGGATAAAATACTGCTAAATGTTATTATTAACGACTATTAATTTTATATTTACTACCACTGCAGGTGACTCTTAAAATATTGAACAAGCATGAAGGCTTCTATCGATACCAAAGAGAGGTGTCTCTTGCTACTCCAGGTGTCATTATTTGAATAAGAATGACAAAGGCTGCTTGATACATAAGCTTTATTGTAAAAGGTTATTCAAGTTTTATTTGTTACTTTTTGTTATATGTATATTGAGAGAAAATCCCAGTTTCGTGAGTTCTCATATCTAAGCTTTGGGATGAGATAGGCTGAAAATAATCACACCCCTGTGTAAGTCAGGGAATCCTTAATCAACAACGTTAGTTTGGAGGAGATCTGAGTTGGTCAAAAATTTTGTCTAAAAAACACAAAGGGTATTAGTATTTTTTTTAGTTAAAATCATGACCTCTTCAGATCTTTTTCAAACCCACACAGTGTGTCAGGGAGGTTCTGGCGAAGACAGTGGTGTGGTTATTTTCGCTCTACCACATCCCAAAGCTGAGATATGGGGATCTCTTCTAGTCCATAAAATGTATAACTGCATATATCAAGATGGCATTCCTATTTCCAGTGAAGCTAGGTAAACACATGAGTAGAGGGGTGCAATCAGAAAAGCCTCCTCAATCCAATATGTCCTACATTGAATTTGTATTTGGTCAGGGGGTCTCAGTTCTAATAAATTAAAGAAGATATAAAATGTGAGACTTAGGGATGTCAGAAGAAGCCTCATCATTGCAATATATTCAACACCAATAAACCTATTGAGAGAAAATCGAAGTTACATCAGTTCTCATATCTCAGCTTTGGGATGAGATAGGCTGAAAATAATCACACCCCTGTGTAAGTTAGGGCCTCCTTAATCAACAACTTGAGTTTGGAGGAAATCTGACTCTGTGAAAAATTTAGTCTAAATAAACACAAAGGAGTTTTTTTTAGACAAAATTTTTGACCGTCTCAGATTTTTTCCAAACTCATGATGTTGATTGAGCAGGTCCTGACTTACACAGGGGTGTGATTATTTTCAGCCTATCTCATCCCAAAGCTGAGATATGAGGACTAACGTAACTAGGATTTTCGCTCAGTATGTTTATTGGTGTTGAATATATTAGAATTAAATTTATGAGCTTGTTATACGTCCAATAAAGCAAAATACAGATGCAATGTAGGATATATTGGACTGACTAGGCTTTTCTGATCGCACCCTTCTACTCATGTGTTTACCTAGCTTCAATGGAAGTAGGAATCCCATCATGAAATTAATTTGCAGTTATACATTTTATGCAGCAAAACATGTCCCTATATCTCAGCTTTGGGATGTGGTAGGGCAACAATTACCACACCACTGTCTTCGTCAGGACCTCCCTGACACACGGTGTGGGTTTGAAGAAGATCTGAGGAGGTCACATTTTTCACCCAAAAAAACACTACCCCTTTGTGTTTTTTTAGACAAAATTTTTGACCGTCTCAGATTTCTTCCAAACTCACAATGTTGATTGAGCAGGTCCTGACTTACACAGGGGTGTGATTATTTTCAACCTATCTCATCCCAAAGCTGAGATATGAGGACTAACGTAACTGGGATTTTCTCTCAATAGGTTTATTGGTGTTGAATATTTTGGAATTAAATTTATGAACTTGTTATACGTCCAATAAAGCAAAATACAGATGCAATGTAGGTTATATTGGACTGACTAGGCTTTTCTGATCGCACCCTTCTACTCATGTGTTTACCTAGCTTCACTGGAAGTAAGAATCCCATCATGAAATTTAAAGTTATACATTTTATGCAGCACAACATGTCCCTAAATCTCAGCTTTGGGATGTGGTAGGGCAAAAATCACCACACCACTGTCTTCGTCAGGACCTCCCTGACACACGGTGTGGGTTTGAAGAAGATCTGAGGAGGTCACATTTTTCACCTAAAAAAAAAAACTAAGGGGTACCCCATTGTGGTTTTTTAGACTAAATTTTTGACCGTCTCAGACTTCTTCCAAACTCACGATGTTGATTGAGCAGGTCCTGACTTACACAGGGGTGTGATTATTTTTAGCCTATCTCATCCCAAAGCTGAGATATGAGGACTAACGTAACTGGGATTTTCTCTCAATAGGTTTGTTGGTGTTGAATATTTTGGAATTAAATTGATGAGCTTGTTATACGTCCAATAAAGCAAAATACAGATGCAGTGTAGGTTATATTAGATTGACTAGGCTTTTCTGATCACACCCTTCTACTCATGTGTTTACCTAGCTTCACTGAAAGTAAGAATCCCATCATGAAATTTATAGTTATACATTTTATGCAGCACAACATGATCCTATATCTCAGCTTTGGGATGTGGTAGGGCAACAATTACCACACCACTGTCTTCGTCAGGACCTCCCTGACACACGGTGTGGGTTTGAAGAAGATCTTAAGAGGTCACATTTTTCACCCAAAAAAAAACCACTAAGGGGTACCCCTTTGTGTTTTTTTAGACTAAATTTTTGACCGTCTCAGATTTCTTCCAAACTCACAATGTTGATTGAGCAGGTCCTGACTTACACAGGGGTGTGATTATTTTTTAGCCTATCTCATCCCAAAGCTGAGATATGAGGACTAACCTAACTGGGATTTTCTCTCAATAGGTTTATTGGTGTTGAATATATTGGAATTAAATTAATAAGCTTGTTATACGTCCAATAAAGCAAAATACAGATGCAATGTAGGATATATTGGACTGACTAGGCTTTTCTGATCGCACCCTTCTACTCATGTGTTTACCTAGCTTCACTGGAAGTAAGAATCCCATCATGAAATTTACAGTTATACATTTTATGCAGCACAACATGTGCCTATATCTCAGCTTTGGGATGTGGTAGGGCAACAATTACCACACCACTGTCTTCGTCAGGACCTCCTAGACACACGGTGTGGGTTTGAAGAAGATCTGAGGAGGTCACATTTTTCACCCAAAAAAACACTAAGGGGTACCCCATTGTGGTTTTTTAGACTAAATTTTTGACCGTCTCAGACTTCTTCCAAACTCACGATGTTGATTGAGCAGGTCCTGACTAACACAGGGGTGTGATTATTTTCAGCCTATCTCATCCCAAAGCTGAGATATGAGGACTAACGTAACTGGGATTTTCTCTCAAAAGGTTTATTGGTGTTGAATATATTGGAATTAAATTTATGAGCTTGTTATACGTCCAATAAAGCAAAATACAGATGCAATGTAGGATATATTGGACAGACTAGGCTTTTCTGATCGCACCCTTCTACTCGTATGTTTACCTAGCTTCACTGCGAGTAGGAATCCCATCATGAAATTTACAGTTATACATTTTATGCAGCACAACATGTGCCTATATCTCAGCTTTGGGATGTGGTAGAGCAACAATTACCACACCACTGTCATCGTCAGGACCTCCCTGACACACGGTGTGGGTTTGAAGAAGATTTGAGGAGGTCACATTTTTCACCTAAAAAAAAAAAACACTAAGGGGTACCCCTTTGTGTTTTTTTTAGACTAACTTTTTAACCGTCTCAGATTTCTTCCAAACTCACAATGTTGATTGAGCAGGTCCTGACTTACACAGGGGTGTGATTATTTTTTAGCCTATCTCATCCCAAAGCTGACATATGAGGACTAACGTAACTGGGATTTTCTCTCAATAGGTTTATTGGTGTTGAATATATTGGAATTAAATTTATAAGCTTGTTATACGTCCAATAAAGCAAATTACAGATGCAATGTAGGATATATTGGACGGACTAGGCTTTTCTGATCGCACCCTTCTACTCATGTGTTTACCTAGCTTCACTGGAAGTAAGAAACCCATCATGAAATTTACAGTTATACATTTTATGCAGCACAACATGTCCCTATATCTCAGCTTTGGGATGTGGTAGAGCAACAATTACCACACCACTGTAATCGTCAGGACCTCCCTGACACACGGTGTGGGTTTGAAGAAGATTTGAGGAGGTCACATTTTTCACCTAAAAAAAAAAAACACTAAGGGGTACCCCTTTGTGTTTTTTTTAGACTAACTTTTTAACCGTCTCAGATTTCTTCCAAACTCACGATGTTGATTGAGCAGGTCCTGACTTACACAGGGGTGTGATTATTTTCAGCCTATCTCATCCCAAAGCTGAGATATGAGGACTAACGTAACTGGGATTTTCTCTCAAAAGGTTTATTGGTGTTGAATATATTGGAATTAAATGTATGAGCTTGTTATACGTCCAATAAAGCAAAATACAGATGCAATGTAGGTTATATTGTACTGACTAGGCTTTTCTGATCGCACCCTTCTACTCATGTATTTACCTAGCTTCACTGGAAGTAGGAATCCCATCATGAAATTTACAGTTATACATTTTATGCAGCACAACATGTCCCTATATCTCAGCTTTGGGATGTGGTAGGGCAACAATTACCACACCACTGTCTTCGTCAGGACCTCCCAGACACACGGTGTGGGTTTGAAGAAGATCTGAGGAGGTCACATTTTTCACCCAAAAAAACACTAAGGGGTACCCCATTGTGGTTTTTTAGACTAAATTTTTGACCGTCTCAGACTTCTTCCAAACTCACGATGTTGATTGAGCAGGTCCTGACTTACACAGGGGTGTGATTATTTTCAGCCTGTCTCATCCCAAAGCTGAGATATGAGGACTTACGTAACTGGGGTTTTCTCTCAATAGGTTTATTGGTGTTGAATATATTGGAATTAAATTCATGAACTTGTTATACGTCCAATAAAGCAAAATACAGATGCAATGTAGGATATATTGGACTGACTAGGCTTTTCTGATCGCACCCTTCTACTCATGTGTTTACCTAGCTTCACTGGAAGTAAAAATCCCATCATGAAATTTACAGTTATACATTTTATGCAGCACAACATGTCCCTATATCTCAGCTTTGGGATGTGGTAGGGCAACAATTACCACACCACTGTCTTCGTCAGGACCTCCCTGACACACAGTGTGGGTTTGAAGAAGATCTGAGGAGGTCACATTTTTCACCGTCTCAGATTTCTTCCAAACTCACGATGTTGATTAAGCAGGTCCTGACTTACACAGGGGTGTGATTATTTTCAGCCTATCTCATCCCAAAGCTGAGATATGAGGACTTACGTAACTAGGATTTTCTCTCAATAGGTTTATTGGTGTTTAATATATTGGAATTAAATTCATGAACTTGTTATACGTCCAATAAAGCAAAATACAGATGCAATGTAGGATATATTGGACTGACTAGGCTTTTCTGATCACACCCTTCTACTCATGTGTTTACCTAGCTTCACTGGAAGTAGGAATCCCATCATGAAATTTACAGTTATACATTTTATGCAGCACAACATGTGCCTATATCTCAGGTTTGGGATGTGGTAGGGCAAAAATTACCACACCACTGTCTTCGTCAGGACCTCCCTGACACACGGTGTGGGTTTGAAGAAGATTTGAGGAGGTCACATATTTCACCCAAAAAACACTAAGGGGTAACCCTTTGTGGTTTTTTAGACTAAATTTTTGACCGTCTCAGATTTCTTCCAAACTCACGATGTTTATTGAGTAAGTTCTGACTTACACAGGGGTGTGATTATTTTCAGCCTATCTCATCCCAAAGCTGAGATATGAGGACTTACGTAACTGGGATTTTCTCTCAATAGGTTTATTGGTGTTGAATATATTGGAATTAAATTAATAAGCTTGTTATACGTCCAATAAAGCAAAATACAGATGCAATGTAGGATATATTGGACTGACTAGGCTTTTCTGATCGCACCCTTCTACTCATGCGTTTATCTAGCTTCACTGGAAGTAAGAATCCCATCATGAAATTTACAGTTATACATTTTATGCAGCACAACATGTCCCTATATCTCAGCTTTGGGATGTGGTAGGGCAACAATTACCACACCACTGTCTTCGTCAGGACCTCCCTGACACACGGTGTGGGTTTGAAGAAGATCTGAGGAGGTCACATTTTTCACCCAAAAAAACACTAAGGGGTACCCCTTTGTGTTTTTTTAGACTAAATCTTTGACCGTCTCAGATTTCTTCCAAACTCACGATGCTGATTAAGCAGGTCCTGACTCACACAGGGGTGTGATTATTTTCAGCCTATCTCATCCCAAAGCTGAGATATGAGGACTAACGTAACTGGGATTTTCTCTCAATAGGTTTATTGGTGTTGAATATATTGGAATTAAATTTATGAGCTTGTTATACATCCAATAAAGCAAAATACAGATGCAATGTAGGTTATATTGGACTGACTAGGCTTTTCTGATCGCACCCTTCTACTCATGTATTTACCTAGCTTCACTGGAAGTAGGAATCCCATCATGAAATTTACAGTTATACATTTTATGCAGCACAAAATGTCCCTATATCTCAGCTTTGGGATGTGGTAGGGCAACAATTACCACACCACTGTCTTCGTCAGGACCTCCCAGACACACGGTGTGGGTTTGAAGAAGATCTGAGGAGGTCACATTTTTCACCCAAAAAAACACTAAGGGGTACCCCATTGTGGTTTTTTAGACTAAATTTTTGACCGTCTCAGACTTCTTCCAAACTCACGATGTTGATTGAGCAGGTCCTGACTTACACAGGGGTGTGATTATTTTCAGCCTGTCTCATCCCAAAGCTGAGATATGAGGACTTACGTAACTGGGGTTTTCTCTCAATAGGTTTATTGGTGTTGAATATATTGGAATTAAATTCATGAACTTGTTATACGTCCAATAAAGCAAAATACAGATGCAATGTAGGATATATTGGACTGACTAGGCTTTTCTGATCGCACCCTTCTACTCATGTGTTTACCTAGCTTCACTGGAAGTAAAAATCCCATCATGAAATTTACAGTTATACATTTTATGCAGCACAACATGTCCCTATATCTCAGCTTTGGGATGTGGTAGGGCAACAATTACCACACCACTGTCTTCGTCAGGACCTCCCTGACACACGGTGTGGGTTTGAAGAAGATCTGAGGAGGTCACATTTTTCACCGTCTCAGATTTCTTCCAAACTCACGATGTTGATTAAGCAGGTCCTGACTTACACAGGGGTGTGATTATTTTCAGCCTGTCTCATCCCAAAGCTGAGATATGAGGACTTACGTAACTAGGATTTTCTCTCAATTGGTTTATTGGTGTTGAATATATTGGAATTAAATTCATGAACTTGTTATACGTCCAATAAAGCAAAATACAGATGCAATGTAGGATATATTGGACTGACTAGGCTTTTCTGATCACACCCTTTTACTCATGTGTTTACCTAGCTTCACTGGAAGTAGGAATCCCATCATGAAATTTACAGTTATACATTTTATGCAGCACAACATGTCCCTATATCTCAGGTTTGGGATGTGGTAGGGCAACAATTACCACACCACTGTCTTCGTCAGGACCTCCCTGACACACGGTGTGGGTTTGAAGAAGATTTGAGGAGGTCACATTTTTCACCCAAAAAAACACTAAGGGGTACCCCTTTGTGTTTTTTTAGACTAAATCTTTGACCGTCTCAGATTTCTTCCAAACTCACGATGCTGATTAAGCAGGTCCTGACTCACAAAGGGGTGTGATTATTTTCAGCCTATCTCATCCCAAAGCTGAGATATGAGGACTAACGTAACTGGGATTTTCTCTCAATAGGTTTATTGATGTTGAATATATTGAAATTAAATGTATTAGCTTGTTATACGTCCAATAAAGCAAAATACAGATGCAATGTAGGTTATATTGGACTGACTAGGCTTTTCTGATCACACCCTTCTACTCATGTGTTTACCTAGCTTCACTGCAAGTAGGAGTCCCATCATGAAATTTACAGTTATACATTTTATGCAGCACAACATGTCCCTATATCTCAGCTTTGGGATGTGGTAGGGCAACAATTACCACACCACTGTCTTCGTCAGGACCTCCCTGACACACGGTGTGGGTTTGAAGAAGATTTGAGGAGGTCACATATTTCACCCAAAAAACACTAAGGGGTAACCCTTTGTGGTTTTTTAGACTAAATTTTTGACCATCTCAGATTTCTTCCAAACTCACGATGTTGATTGAGCAGGTCCTGACTTACACAGGGGTGTGATTATTTTCAGCCTATCTCATCCCAAAGCTGAGATATGAGGACTTACGTAACTGGGATTTTCTCTCAATAGGTTTATTGGTGTTGAATATATTGGAATTAAATTTATGAACTTGTTATACGTCCAATAAAGCAAAATACAGATGCAGTGTAGAGTATATTGGACTGACTAGGCTTTTCTTATCTCACCCTTCTACTCATGGGTTTACCTAGCTTCACTGGAAGTAGGAATCCCATCATGAAATTTACAGTTATACATTTTATGCAGCACAACATGTCCCTATATCTCAGCTTTGGGATGTGGTAGGGCAACAATTACCACACCATTGTCTTCGTCAGGACCTCTCTGACACACGGTGTGGGTTTGAAGAAGATCTTAAGAGGTCACATTTTTCACCCAAAAAAAACCCACTAGACTAAATTTTTGACCGTCTCAGATTTCTTCCAAACTCACGATGTTGATTAAGCAGGTCCTGACGTATACAGGGGTGTGATTATTTTCAGCCTATCTCATACCAAAGCTGAGATATGAGGACTTACGGAACTGTGATTTTCTCTCAATAGGTTTATTGGTGTTGAATATATTGGAATTAAATTTATGAACTTGTTATATGTCCAATAAAGCAAAATACAGATGCAGTGTAGAGTATATTGGACTGACTAGGCTTTTCTTATCTCACCCTTCTACTCATGGGTTTACCTAGCTTCACTGGAAGTAGGAATCCCATCATGAAATTTACAGCTATACATTTTATGCAGCACAACATGTCCCTATATCTCAGCTTTGGGATGTGGTAGGGCAAAAATTACCACACCACTCTCTTCGTCAGGACCTCCCTGACAGATCTGAGGAGGTCACTTTTTTCACGCAAAAAACCAATAAGGAGTACCCCTTTGTGTTTTTTTAGACTAAATTTTTGACCATCTCAGATTTCTTCCAAACTCACAATGTTGATTGAGCAGGCCTTGACTTACACAGGGGTGTGATTATTTCCAGCCTATCTCATCCCAAAGCTGAGATATGAGGACTAACGTAACTGGGATTTTCTCTCAATAGGTTTATTGGTGTTGAATATATTGGAATTAAATTTATGAGCTTGTTATACGTCCAATAAAGCAAAATACAGATGCAGTGTAGGTTATATTGGACTGACTAGGCTTTTCTGATCGCACCCTTCTACTCATGCGTTTACCTAGCTTCACTGGAAGTAAGAATCCCATCATGAAACTTACAGTTATACATTTTATGCAGCACAACATGTCCCTATATCTCAGCTTTGGGATGTGGTAGGGCAACAATTACCACACCATTGTCTTCGTCAGGACCTCTCTGACACACGGTGTGGGTTTGAAGAAGATCTTAAGAGGTCACATTTTTCACCCAAAAAAAACCCACTAAGGGGTACCCCTTTGTGTTTTTTTAGACTAACTTTTTAACCGTCTCAGATTTCTTCCAAACTCATGATGTTGATTGAGCAGGTTCTGACTTACACAGGGGTGTGATTATTTTCAGCCTGTCTCATCCCAAAGCTGAGATATGAGGACTAATGTAACTGGGATTTTCTCTCAATAGGTTTATTGGTGTTGAATATATTGGAATTAAATTGATGAGCTTGTTATACGTCCAATAAAGCAAAATACAGATGCAATGTAGGTTATATTGGACTGACTAGGCTTTTCTGATCGCACCCTTCTACTCGTGTGTTTACCTAGCTTCACTGGAAGTAGGAATCCCATCATGAAATTTACAGTTATACATTTTATGCAGCACAACATGTCCCTATATCTCAGCTTTGGGATGTGGTAGGGCAAAAAATCCCACACCACTCTCGTCGTCAGGACCTCCCTGATACACGGTGTGAGTTTGAAGAAGATCTGAGGAGGTCACATTTTTCACCCAAAAAACCACTAAGGGGTACCCCTTTGTGTTTTTTTAGACAAAATTTTTGACCATCTCAGATTTCTTCCAAACTCACGATGTTGATTAAGCAGGTCCTGACTTACACAGGGGTGTGATTATTTTCAGCCTATCTAATCCCAAAGCTGAGAATTGAGGACTTACGTAACTGTGATTTTCTCTCAATTGGTTTATTGGTGTTGAATATATTGGAATTAAATTTATGAACTTGTTATACGTCCAATAAAGCACAATACAGATGCAGTGTAGAGTATATTGGACTGACTAGGCTTTTCTTATCTCAACCTTCTACTCGTATGTTTACCTAGCTTCACTGCGAGTAGGAATCCCATCATGAAATTTACAGTTATACAATTTATGCAGCACAACATGTGCCAACACTTTATTGGTGTTGAATATATTGGAATTAAATTTATGAGCTTGTTATACGTCCAATAAAGCAAAATACAGATGCAGTATAGAGTATATTGGACTGACTAGGCTTTTCTTATCTCACCCTTCTACTCATGGGTTTACCTAGCTTCACTGGAAGTAGGAGTCCCATCATGAAATTTACAGTTATACAGTTTATGCAGCACAACATGTCCCTATATCTCAGCTTTGGGATGTGGTAGGGCAACAATTACCACACCATTGTCTTCGTCAGGACCTCTCTGACACACGGTGTGGGTTTGAAGAAGATCTTAAGAGGTCACATTTTTCACCCAAAAAAAACCCACTAGACTAAATTTTTGACCGTCTCAGATTTCTTCCAAACTCACGATGTTGATTAAGCAGGTCCTGACGTATACAGGGGTGTGATTATTTCCAGCCTATCTCATCCCAAAGCTGAGATATGAGGACTAACGTAACTGGGATTTTCTCTCAATAGGTTTATTGGTGTTGAATATATTGGAATTAAATTTATGAGCTTGTTATACGTCCAATAAAGCAAAATACAGATGCAGTGTAGGTTATATTGGACTGACTAGGCTTTTCTGATCGCACCCTTCTACTCATGTGTTTACCTAGCTTCACTGGAAGTAAGAATCCCATCATGAAATTTACAGTTATACATTTTATGCAGCACAACATGTCCCTATATCTCAGCTTTGGGATGTGGTAGGGCAACAATTACCACACCACTGTCTTCGTCAGGACCTCCCTGAGATACGGTGTGGGTTTGAAGAAGATCTGAGGAGGTCACATTTTTCACCCAAAAAAAACCCACTAAGGGGTACCCCTTTGTGTTTTTTTAGACTAACTTTTTAACCGTCTCAGATTTCTTCCAAACTCATGATGTTGATTGAGCAGGTTCTGACTTACACAGGGGTGTGATTATTTTCAGCCTGTCTCATCCCAAAGCTGAGATATGAGGACTAACGTAACTGGGATTTTCTCTCAATAGGTTTATTGGTGTTGAATATATTGGAATTAAATTGATGAGCTTGTTATACGTCCAATAAAGCAAAATACAGATGCAATGTAGGTTATATTGGACTGACTAGGCTTTTCTGATCGCACCCTTCTACTCGTGTGTTTACCTAGCTTCACTGGAAGTAGGAATCCCATCATGAAATTTACAGTTATACATTTTATGCAGCACAACATGTCCCTATATCTCAGCTTTGGGATGTGGTAGGGCAAAAATTACCACACCACTCTCGTCGTCAGGACCTCCCTGATACACGGTGTGAGTTTGAAGAAGATCTGAGGAGGATACTTCTTTTCACGCAAAAAACCACTAAGGGGTACCCGTTTGTGTTTTTTTAGATTAAATTTTTGACCGTCTCAGATTTCTTCCAAACTCACGATGTTGATTAAGCAGGTCCTGACTTACACAGGGGTGTGATTATTTTCAGCCTATCTAATCCCAAAGCTGAGAATTGAGGACTTACGTAACTGTGATTTTCTCTCAATTGGTTTATTGGTGTTGAATATATTGGAATTAAATTTATGAACTTGTTATACGTCCAATAAAGCACAATACAGATGCAGTGTAGAGTATATTGGACTGACTAGGCTTTTCTTATCTCAACCTTCTACTCGTGTGTTTACCTAGCTTCACTGCGAGTAGGAATCCCATCATGAAATTTACAGTTATACAATTTATGCAGCACAACATGTGCCTATATCTCAGCTTTGGGATGTGGTAGAGCAACAATTACCACACCACTGTCATCATCAGGACCTCCCTGACACACGGTGTGGGGTTGAAGAAGATCTTAGGAGGTCACATTTTTCACCTAAAAAAAAAACACTAAGGGGTACCCCTTTGTGTTTTTTTTAGACTAACTTTTTAACCGTCTCAGATTTCTTCCAAACTCATGATGTTGATTGAGCAGGTCCTGACTTACACAGGGGTGTGATTATTTTCAGCCTGTCTCATCCCAAAGCTGAGATATGAGGACTAACGTAACTGGGATTTTCTCTCAATAGGTTTATTGGTGTTGAATATATTGGAATTAAATTTATGAGCTTGTTATACGTCCAATAAAGCAAAATACAGATGCAATGTAGGTTATATTGGACTGACTAGGCTTTTCTGATCGCACCCTTCTACTCATGTGTTTACCTAGCTTCACTGGAAGTAGGAATCCCATCATGAAATTTACAGTTATACATTTTATGCAGCACAACATGTCCCTATATCTCAGCTTTGGGATGTGGTAGGGCAAAAATTACCACACCACTCTCGTCATCAGGACCTCCCTGACACACGGTGTGCGTTTGAAGAAAATCTGAGGAGGTCACTTTTTTCACCCAAAAAAACACAAAGGGGTACCCCTTTGTGTTTTTTTTAGACTAACTTTTTAACCATCTCAGATTTCTTCCAAACTCACGATGTTGATTAAGCAGGTCCTGACTTACACAGGGGTGTGATTATTTTCAGCCTATCTCATCCCAAAGCTGAGATATGAGGACTTACGTAACTGGGATTTTCTCTCAATAGGTTTATTGGTGTTGAATATATTGGAATTAAATTTATGAACTTGTTATACGTCCAATAAAGCAAAATACAGATGCAGTGTAGAGTATATTGGACTGACTAGGCTTTTCTGATCGCACCCTTCTACTCGTGTGTTTACCTAGCTTCACTGGAAGTAGGAATCCCATCATGAAATTTACAGTTATACATTTTATGCAGCACAACATGTCCCTATATCTCAGCTTTGGGATGTGGTAGGGCAAAAATTACCACACCACTCTCGTCGTCAGGACCTCCCTGATACACGGTGTGAGTTTGAAGAAGATCTGAGGAGGATACTTCTTTTCACGCAAAAAACCACTAAGGGGTACCCGTTTGTGTTTTTTTAGATTAAATTTTTGACCGTCTCAGATTTCTTCCAAACTCACGATGTTGATTAAGCAGGTCCTGACTTACACAGGGGTGTGATTATTTTCAGCCTATCTAATCCCAAAGCTGAGAATTGAGGACTTACGTAACTGTGATTTTCTCTCAGTTGGTTTATTGGTGTTGAATATATTGGAATTAAATTTATGAACTTGTTATACGTCCAATAAAGCACAATACAGATGCAGTGTAGAGTATATTGGACTGACTAGGCTTTTCTTATCTCAACCTTCTACTCGTGTGTTTACCTAGCTTCACTGCGAGTAGGAATCCCATCATGAAATTTACAGTTATACAATTTATGCAGCACAACATGTGCCTATATCTCAGCTTTGGGATGTGGTAGAGCAACAATTACCACACCACTGTCATCATCAGGACCTCCCTGACACACGGTGTGGGGTTGAAGAAGATCTTAGGAGGTCACATTTTTCACCTAAAAAAAAAACACTAAGGGGTACCCCTTTGTGTTTTTTTTAGACTAACTTTTTAACCGTCTCAGATTTCTTCCAAACTCATGATGTTGATTGAGCAGGTCCTGACTTACACAGGGGTGTGATTATTTTCAGCCTGTCTCATCCCAAAGCTGAGATATGAGGACTAACGTAACTGGGATTTTCTCTCAATAGGTTTATTGGTGTTGAATATATTGGAATTAAATTTATGAGCTTGTTATACGTCCAATAAAGCAAAATACAGATGCAATGTAGGTTATATTGGACTGACTAGGCTTTTCTGATCGCACCCTTCTACTCATGTGTTTACCTAGCTTCACTGGAAGTAGGAATCCCATCATGAAATTTACAGTTATACATTTTATGCAGCACAACATGTCCCTATATCTCAGCTTTGGGATGTGGTAGGGCAAAAATTACCACACCACTCTCGTCATCAGGACCTCCCTGACACACGGTGTGCGTTTGAAGAAAATCTGAGGAGGTCACTTTTTTCACCCAAAAAAACACAAAGGGGTACCCCTTTGTGTTTTTTTTAGACTAACTTTTTAACCATCTCAGATTTCTTCCAAACTCACGATGTTGATTGAGCAGGTCCTGACTTACACAGGGGTGTGATTATTTTTAGCCTATCTCATCCCAAAGCTGAGATATGAGGACTAACGTAACTGGGATTTTCTCTCAAAATGTTTATTGGTGTTGAATATATTGGAATTAAATTTATGAACTTGTTATACGTCCAATAAAGCAAAATACAGATGCAGTGTAGAGTATATTGGACTGACTAGGCTTTTCTTATCTCACCCTTCTACTCATGGGTTTACCTAGCTTCACTGGAAGTAGGAATCCCATCATGAAATTTACAGTTATACATTTTATGCAGCACAACATGTCCCTATATCTCAGCTTTGGGATGTGGTAGGGCAAAAATTACCACACTACTCTCGTCGTCAGGACCTCCCTGACACACGATGTGAGTTTGAAGAAGATCTGAGGAGGTCACTTTTTTCACCCAAAAAAACACTAAGGGGTACCTGTTTGTGTTTTTTTAGACTAAATTTTTGACCGTCTCAGATTTCTTCCAAACTCACGATGTTGATTAAGCAGGTCCTGACTTACACAGGGGTGTGATTATTTTCAGCCTATCTCATCCCAAAGCTGAGATATGAGGACTTACGTAACTGGGATTTTCTCTCAATAGGTTTATTGGTGTTGAATATATTGGAATTAAATTTATGAACTTGTTATACGTCCAATAAAGCAAAATACAGATGCAGTGTAGAGTATATTGGACTGACTAGGCTTTTCTTATCTCACCCTTCTACTCATGGATTTACCTAGCTTCACTGGAAAGAGGAATCCCATCATGAAATTTACAGTTATACATTTTATGCAGCACAACATGTCCCTAGATCTCAGCTTTGGGATGTGGTAGGGCAAAAATTACCACACCACTCTCGTCATCAGGACCTCCCTGACAGACGGTGTGAGTTTGAAGAAGATCTGAGGAGGTCACTTTTTTTCACCCAAAAAAACACAAAGGGGTACCCCTTTGTGTTTTTTTAGACTAAATTTTTGACCGTCTCAGATTTCCTCCAAACTCACAATGTTGATTAAGCAGGTCCTGACTTACACAGGGGTGTGATTATTTTCAGCCTATCTCATCCCAAAGCTGAGAATTGAGGACTTACGTAACTGGGATTTTCTCTCAATAGGTTTATTGGTGTTGAATATATTGGAATTAAATTTATGAACTTGTTATACGTCCAATAAAGCAAAATACAGATGCAATGTAGGTTAGATTGGACTGACTAGGCTTTTCTGATCGCACCCTTCTACTCGTGTGTTTACCTAGCTTCACTGGAAGTAGGAATCCCATCATGAAATTTACAGTTATACATTTTATGCAGCACAACATGTCCCTATTTCTCAGCTTTGGGATGTGGTAGGGCAAAAATTACCACACCACTCTCGTCGTCAGGACCTCCCTGATACACGGTGTGAGTTTGAAGAAGATCTGAGGAGGATACTTCTTTTCACGCAAAAAACCACTAAGGGGTACCCGTTTGTGTTTTTGTAGATTAAATTTTTGACCGTCTCAGATTTCTTCCAAACTCACGATGTTGATTAAGCAGGTCCTGACTTACACAGGGGTGTGATTATTTTCAGCCTATCTAATCCCAAAGCTGAGAATTGAGGACTTACGTAACTGTGATTTTCTCTCAATTGGTTTATTGGTGTTGAATATATTGGAATTAAATTTATGAACTTGTTATACGTCCAATAAAGCACAATGCAGATGCAGTGTAGAGTATATTGGACTGACTAGGCTTTTCTTATCTCACCCTTTTACTCATGTGTTTACCTAGCTTCACTGGAAGTAAGAATCCCATCATGAAATTTACAGTTATACATTTTATGCAGCACAACATGTCCCTATATCTCAGCTTTGGGATGTGGTAGGGCAACAATTACCACACCACTGTCTTCGTCAGGACCTCCCTGAGATACGGTGTGGGTTTGAAGAAGATCTGAGGAGGTCACATTTTTCACCCAAAAAAACACTACCCCTTTGTGTTTTTTTAGACAAAATTTTTGACCGTCTCAGATTTCTTCCAAACTCACAATGTTGATTAAGCAGGTCCTGACTTACACAGGGGTGTGATTATTTTCAGCCTATCTAATCCCAAAGCTGAGAATTGAGGACTTACGTAACTGTGATTTTCTCTCAATTGGTTTATTGGTGTTGAATATATTGGAATTAAATTTATGAACTTGTTATACGTCCAATAAAGCACAATGCAGATGCAGTGTAGAGTATATTGGACTGACTAGGCTTTTCTTATCTCACCCTTTTACTCATGTGTTTACCTAGCTTCACTGGAAGTAAGAATCCCATCATGAAATTTACAGTTATACATTTTATGCAGCACAACATGTCCCTATATCTCAGCTTTGGGATGTGGTAGGGCAACAATTACCACACCACTGTCATCATCAGGACCTCCCTGACACACGGTGTGAGTTTGAAGAAGATCTGAGGAGGTCACTTTTTTCACCCAAAAAAACACTAAGGGGTACCTGTTTGTGTTTTTTTAGACTAAATTTTTGACCGTCTCAGATTTCTTCCAAACTCACGATGTTGATTAAGCAGGTCCTGACTTACACAGGTGTGTGATTATTTTTAGGCTATCTCATCCCAAATCTGAGATATGAGGACTAACGTAACTGGGATTTTCTCTCAAAATGTTTATTGGTGTTGAATATATTGGAATTAAATTTATGAGCTTGTTATACGTCCAATAAAGCAAAATACAGATGCAGTGTAGGTTATATTGGACTGACTAGGCTTTTCTGATCGCACCCTTCTACTCATGTGTTTACCTAGCTTCATTGGAAGTAGGAATCCCATCATGAAATTTACAGTTATACATTTTATGCAGCACAACATGTCCCTATATCTCAGCTTTGGAATGTGGTAGGGCAAAAATTACCACACCACTCTCGTCGTCAGGACCTCCCTGACACACGGTGTGAGTTTGAAGAAGATCTGAGGAGGTCACTTTTTTTCACCCAAAAAAACACAAAGGGGTAACCCTTTGTGTTTTTTTAGACTAAATTTTTAACCGTCTCAGATTTCTTCCAAACTCACGATGTTGATTAAGCAGGTCCTGACTTACACTGATTATTTTCAGCCTATCTAATCCCAAAGCTGAGAATTGAGGACTTACGTATTTGGGATTTTCTCTCAATTGGTTTATTGGTGTTGAATATATTGGAATTGAATTTATGAACTTGGGCAAAAATTACCACACCACTCTCGTCGTCAGGACCTCCCTGACACACGGTGTGAGTTTGAAGAAGATCTGAGGAGGATACTTTTTTTCACCCAAAAAAACACTAAGGGGTACCTGTTTGTGTTTTTTTAGACTAAATTTTTGACCGTCTCAGATTTCTTCCAAACTCACGATGTTGATTAAGCAGGTCCTGACTTACACAGGGGTGTGATTATTTTCAGCCTATCTCATCCCAAAGCTGAGATATGAGGACTTACGTAACTGGGATTTTCTCTCAATAGGTTTATTGGTGTTGAATATATTGGAATTAAATTTATGAACTTGTTATACGTCCAATAAAGCAAAATACAGATGCAGTGTAGAGTATATTGGACTGACTAGGCTTTTCTTATCTCACCCTTCTACTCATGGGTTAACCTAGCTTCACTGGAAGTAGGAATCCCATCATGAAATTTACAGTTATACATTTTATGCAGCACAACATGTCCCTATATCTCAGCTTTGGGATGTGGTAGGGCAAAAATTACCACACCACTGTCTTCGTCAGGACCTCCCTGACACACGGTGTGGGTTTGAAGAAGATCTGAGGAGGTCACATTTTTCACCCAAAAAAACACTAAGGGGTAGCCCTTTGTGTTTTTTTAGACTAAATTTTTGACCGTCTCAGATTTCTTCCAAACTCATGATGTTGATTAAGCAGGTCCTGACTTACACAGGGGTGTGATTATTTTCAGCCTATCTAATCCCAAAGCTGAGAATTGAGGACTTACATAACTGGGATTTTCTCTCAATTGGTTTATTGGTGTTGAATATATTGGAATTGAATTTATGAACTTGGGCAAAAATTACCACACCACTCTCGTCGTCAGGACCTCCCTGACACACGGTGTGAGTTTGAAGAAGATCTGAGGAGGATACTTTTTTTCACCCAAAAAAACACTAAGGGGTACCTGTTTGTGTTTTTTTAGACTAAATTTTTGACCGTCTCAGATTTCTTCCAAACTCACGATGTTGATTAAGCAGGTCCTGACTTACACAGGGGTGTGATTATTTTCAGCCTATCTCATCCCAAAGCTGAGATATGAGGACTTACGTAACTGGGATTTTCTCTCAATAGGTTTATTGGTGTTGAATATATTGGAATTAAATTTATGAGCTTGTTATACGTCCAATAAAGCAAAATACAGATGCAATGTAGGTTATATTGGACTGCCTAGGCTTTTCTGATCGCACCCTTCTACTCATGGGTTTACCTAGCTTCACTGGAAGTAAGAATCCCATCATGAAATTTACAGCTATACATTTTATGCAGCACAACATGTCCCTATATCTCAGCTTTGGGATGTGGTAGGTCAAAAATTACCACACCACTCTCGTCATCAGGACCTCACTGACACACGGTGTGAGTTTGAAGAAGATCTGAGGAGGTCACTTTTTTCACCCAAAAAAACACTAAGGGGTACCCCTTTGTGTTTTTTTAGACTAAATTTTTGACCGTCTCAGATTTCTTCCAAACTCACGATGTTGATTAAGCAGGTCCTGACTTACACAGGGGTGTGATTATTTTCAGCCTATCTAATCCCAAAGCTGAGAATTGAGGACTTACGTAACTGGGATTTTCTCTCAATTGGTTTATTGGTGTTGAATATATTGGAATTGAATTTATGAACTTGGGCAAAAATTACCACACCACTCTCGTCGTCAGGACCTCCCTGACACACGGTGTGAGTTTGAAGAAGATCTGAGGAGGATACTTTTTTTCACCCAAAAAAACACTAAGGGGTACCTGTTTGTGTTTTTTTAGACTAAATTTTTGACCGTCTCAGATTTCTTCCAAACTCACGATGTTGATTAAGCAGGTCCTGACTTACACAGGGGTGTGATTATTTTCAGCCTATCTAATCCTAAAGCTGAGAATTGAGGACTTACGTAACTGGGATTTTCTCTCAATTGGTTTATTGGCGTTGAATATATTGGAATTAAATTTATGAACTTGTTATACGTCCAATAAAGCAAAATACAGATGCGGTGTAGAGTATATTGGACTGACTAGGCTTTTCTTATCTCACCCTTCTACTCATGGGTTAACCTAGCTTCACTGGAAGTAGGAATCCCATCATGAAATTTACAGTTATACATTTTATGCAGCACAACATGTCCCTATGTCCCTATATCTCAGCTTTGGGATGTGGTAGGGCAAAAATTACCGCACCACTCTCGTCGTCAGGACCTCCTTGACACACGGTGTGAGTTTGAAGAAGATCTGAGGAGGATACTTTTTTTCACCCAAAAAAACACTAAGGTGTACCCTTTTGTGTTTTTTTTTTTGACTAAAATTTTGACCGTCTCAGATTTCTTCCAAACTCACGATGTTGATTAAGCAGGTCCTGACTTACACAGGGGTGTGATTATTTTCAGCCTATCTCATCCCAAAGCTGAGAATTGAGGACTTACGTAACTGGGATTTTCTCTCAATTGGTTTATTGGTGTTGAATATATTGGAATTAAATTTATGAACTTGTTATACGTCCAATAAAGCAAAATACAGATGCAGTGTAGAGTATATTGGACTGCCTAGGCTTTTCTAATCGCACCCTTCTACTCATGGGTTTACCTAGCTTTACTGGAAGTAAGAATCCCATCATGAAATTTACAGCTATACATTTTATGCAGCACAACATGTCCCTATATCTCAGCTTTGGGATGTGGTAGGGCAAAAATTACCACACCACTCTCGTCATCAGGACCTCACTGACACACGGTGTGAGCTTGAAGAAGATCTGAGGAGGTCACTTTTTTCACCCAAAAAAACACTAAGGGGTACCTGTTTGTGTTTTTTTAGACTAAATTTTTGACCGTCTCAGATTTCTTCCAAACTCACGATGTTGATTAAGCAGGTCCTGACTTACACAGGGGTGTGATTATTTTCAGCCTATCTCATCCCAAAGCTGAGATATGAGGACTTACGTAACTGGGATTTTCTCTCAATAGGTTTATTGGTGTTGAATATATTGGAATTAAATTTATGAACTTGTTATACGTCCAATAAAGCAAAATACAGATGCAGTGTAGAGTATATTGGACTGACTAGGCTTTTCTTATCTCACCCTTCTACTCATGTGTTTACCTAGCTTCACTGGAAGTAGGAATCCCATCATGAAATTTACAGTTATACATTTTATGCAGCACAACATGTCCCTATATCTCAGCTTTGGGATGTGGTAGGGCAAAAATTACCACACCACTCTCGTCATCAGGACCTCACTGACACACGGTGTGAGCTTGAAGAAGATCTGAGGAGGTCACTTTTTTCACCCAAAAAAACACTAAGGGGTACCTGTTTGTGTTTTTTTAGACTAAATTTTTGACCGTCTCAGATTTCTTCCAAACTCACGATGTTGATTAAGCAGGTCCTGACTTACACAGGGGTGTGATTATTTTCAGCCTATCTAATCCCAAAGCTGAGAATTGAGGACTTACATAACTGGGATTTTCTCTCAATTGGTTTATTGGTGTTGAATATATTGGAATTGAATTTATGAACTTGGGCAAAAATTACCACACCACTCTCGTCGTCAGGACCTCCCTGACACACGGTGTGAGTTTGAAGAAGATCTGAGGAGGTCACTTTTTTCACCCAAAAAAACACTAAGGGGTACCCCTTTGTGTTTTTTTAGACTAAATTTTTGACCGTCTCAGATTTCTTCCAAACTCACGATGTTGATTAAGCAGGTCCTGACTTACACAGGGGTGTGATTATTTTCAGCCTATCTCATCCCAAAGCTGAGAATTGAGGACTTACGTAACTGGGATTTTCTCTCAATAGGTTTATTGGTGTTGAATATATTGGAATTAAATTTATGAACTTGTTATACGTCCAATAAAGCAAAATACAGATGCAGTGTAGAGTATATTGGACTGACTAGGCTTTTCTTATCTCACCCTTCTACTCATGGGTTAACCTAGCTTCACTGGAAGTAGGAATCCCATCATGAAATTTACAGTTATACATTTTATGCAGCACAACATGTCCCTATATCTCAGCTTTGGGATGTGGTAGGGCAACAATTACCACACCACTGTCATCATCAGGACCTCCCTGACACACGGTGTGAGTTTGAAGAAGATCTGAGGAGGTCACTTTTTTCACCCAAAAAAACACTAAGGGGTACCTGTTTGTGTTTTTTTAGACTAAATTTTTGACCGTCTCAGATTTCTTCCAAACTCACGATGTTGATTAAGCAGGTCCTGACTTACACAGGGGTGTGATTATTTTCAGCCTATCTCATCCCAAAGCTGAGATATGAGGACTTACGTAACTGGGATTTTCTCTCAATAGGTTTATTGGTGTTGAATATATTGGAATTAAATTTATGAACTTGTTATACGTCCAATAAAGCACAATGCAGATGCAGTGTAGAGTATATTGGACTGACTAGGCTTTTCTTATCTCACCCTTTTACTCATGTGTTTACCTAGCTTCACTGGAAGTAAGAATCCCATCATGAAATTTACAGTTATACATTTTATGCAGCACAACATGTCCCTATATCTCAGCTTTGGGATGTGGTAGGGCAACAATTACCACACCACTGTCTTCGTCAGGACCTCCCTGAGATACGGTGTGGGTTTGAAGAAGATCTGAGGAGGTCACATTTTTCACCCAAAAAAACACTACCCCTTTGTGTTTTTTTAGACAAAATTTTTGACCGTCTCAGATTTCTTCCAAACTCACAATGTTGATTAAGCAGGTCCTGACTTACACAGGGGTGTGATTATTTTCAGCCTATCTAATCCCAAAGCTGAGAATTGAGGACTTACGTAACTGTGATTTTCTCTCAATTGGTTTATTGGTGTTGAATATATTGGAATTAAATTTATGAACTTGTTATACGTCCAATAAAGCACAATGCAGATGCAGTGTAGAGTATATTGGACTGACTAGGCTTTTCTTATCTCACCCTTTTACTCATGTGTTTACCTAGCTTCACTGGAAGTAAGAATCCCATCATGAAATTTACAGTTATACATTTTATGCAGCACAACATGTCCCTATATCTCAGCTTTGGGATGTGGTAGGGCAACAATTACCACACCACTGTCATCATCAGGACCTCCCTGACACACGGTGTGAGTTTGAAGAAGATCTGAGGAGGTCACTTTTTTCACCCAAAAAAACACTAAGGGGTACCTGTTTGTGTTTTTTTAGACTAAATTTTTGACCGTCTCAGATTTCTTCCAAACTCACGATGTTGATTAAGCAGGTCCTGACTTACACAGGTGTGTGATTATTTTTAGGCTATCTCATCCCAAATCTGAGATATGAGGACTAACGTAACTGGGATTTTCTCTCAAAATGTTTATTGGTGTTGAATATATTGGAATTAAATTTATGAGCTTGTTATACGTCCAATAAAGCAAAATACAGATGCAGTGTAGGTTATATTGGACTGACTAGGCTTTTCTGATCGCACCCTTCTACTCATGTGTTTACCTAGCTTCATTGGAAGTAGGAATCCCATCATGAAATTTACAGTTATACATTTTATGCAGCACAACATGTCCCTATATCTCAGCTTTGGAATGTGGTAGGGCAAAAATTACCACACCACTCTCGTCGTCAGGACCTCCCTGACACACGGTGTGAGTTTGAAGAAGATCTGAGGAGGTCACTTTTTTTCACCCAAAAAAACACAAAGGGGTAACCCTTTGTGTTTTTTTAGACTAAATTTTTAACCGTCTCAGATTTCTTCCAAACTCACGATGTTGATTAAGCAGGTCCTGACTTACACTGATTATTTTCAGCCTATCTAATCCCAAAGCTGAGAATTGAGGACTTACGTATTTGGGATTTTCTCTCAATTGGTTTATTGGTGTTGAATATATTGGAATTGAATTTATGAACTTGGGCAAAAATTACCACACCACTCTCGTCGTCAGGACCTCCCTGACACACGGTGTGAGTTTGAAGAAGATCTGAGGAGGATACTTTTTTTCACCCAAAAAAACACTAAGGGGTACCTGTTTGTGTTTTTTTAGACTAAATTTTTGACCGTCTCAGATTTCTTCCAAACTCACGATGTTGATTAAGCAGGTCCTGACTTACACAGGGGTGTGATTATTTTCAGCCTATCTCATCCCAAAGCTGAGATATGAGGACTTACGTAACTGGGATTTTCTCTCAATAGGTTTATTGGTGTTGAATATATTGGAATTAAATTTATGAACTTGTTATACGTCCAATAAAGCAAAATACAGATGCAGTGTAGAGTATATTGGACTGACTAGGCTTTTCTTATCTCACCCTTCTACTCATGGGTTAACCTAGCTTCACTGGAAGTAGGAATCCCATCATGAAATTTACAGTTATACATTTTATGCAGCACAACATGTCCCTATATCTCAGCTTTGGGATGTGGTAGGGCAAAAATTACCACACCACTGTCTTCGTCAGGACCTCCCTGACACACGGTGTGGGTTTGAAGAAGATCTGAGGAGGTCACATTTTTCACCCAAAAAAACACTAAGGGGTAGCCCTTTGTGTTTTTTTAGACTAAATTTTTGACCGTCTCAGATTTCTTCCAAACTCATGATGTTGATTAAGCAGGTCCTGACTTACACAGGGGTGTGATTATTTTCAGCCTATCTAATCCCAAAGCTGAGAATTGAGGACTTACATAACTGGGATTTTCTCTCAATTGGTTTATTGGTGTTGAATATATTGGAATTGAATTTATGAACTTGGGCAAAAATTACCACACCACTCTCGTCGTCAGGACCTCCCTGACACACGGTGTGAGTTTGAAGAAGATCTGAGGAGGATACTTTTTTTCACCCAAAAAAACACTAAGGGGTACCTGTTTGTGTTTTTTTAGACTAAATTTTTGACCGTCTCAGATTTCTTCCAAACTCACGATGTTGATTAAGCAGGTCCTGACTTACACAGGGGTGTGATTATTTTCAGCCTATCTCATCCCAAAGCTGAGATATGAGGACTTACGTAACTGGGATTTTCTCTCAATAGGTTTATTGGTGTTGAATATATTGGAATTAAATTTATGAGCTTGTTATACGTCCAATAAAGCAAAATACAGATGCAATGTAGGTTATATTGGACTGCCTAGGCTTTTCTGATCGCACCCTTCTACTCATGGGTTTACCTAGCTTCACTGGAAGTAAGAATCCCATCATGAAATTTACAGCTATACATTTTATGCAGCACAACATGTCCCTATATCTCAGCTTTGGGATGTGGTAGGTCAAAAATTACCACACCACTCTCGTCATCAGGACCTCACTGACACACGGTGTGAGTTTGAAGAAGATCTGAGGAGGTCACTTTTTTCACCCAAAAAAACACTAAGGGGTACCCCTTTGTGTTTTTTTAGACTAAATTTTTGACCGTCTCAGATTTCTTCCAAACTCACGATGTTGATTAAGCAGGTCCTGACTTACACAGGGGTGTGATTATTTTCAGCCTATCTAATCCCAAAGCTGAGAATTGAGGACTTACGTAACTGGGATTTTCTCTCAATTGGTTTATTGGTGTTGAATATATTGGAATTGAATTTATGAACTTGGGCAAAAATTACCACACCACTCTCGTCGTCAGGACCTCCCTGACACACGGTGTGAGTTTGAAGAAGATCTGAGGAGGATACTTTTTTTCACCCAAAAAAACACTAAGGGGTACCTGTTTGTGTTTTTTTAGACTAAATTTTTGACCGTCTCAGATTTCTTCCAAACTCACGATGTTGATTAAGCAGGTCCTGACTTACACAGGGGTGTGATTATTTTCAGCCTATCTAATCCTAAAGCTGAGAATTGAGGACTTACGTAACTGGGATTTTCTCTCAATTGGTTTATTGGCGTTGAATATATTGGAATTAAATTTATGAACTTGTTATACGTCCAATAAAGCAAAATACAGATGCGGTGTAGAGTATATTGGACTGACTAGGCTTTTCTTATCTCACCCTTCTACTCATGGGTTAACCTAGCTTCACTGGAAGTAGGAATCCCATCATGAAATTTACAGTTATACATTTTATGCAGCACAACATGTCCCTATGTCCCTATATCTCAGCTTTGGGATGTGGTAGGGCAAAAATTACCGCACCACTCTCGTCGTCAGGACCTCCTTGACACACGGTGTGAGTTTGAAGAAGATCTGAGGAGGATACTTTTTTTCACCCAAAAAAACACTAAGGTGTACCCTTTTGTGTTTTTTTTTTTGACTAAAATTTTGACCGTCTCAGATTTCTTCCAAACTCACGATGTTGATTAAGCAGGTCCTGACTTACACAGGGGTGTGATTATTTTCAGCCTATCTCATCCCAAAGCTGAGAATTGAGGACTTACGTAACTGGGATTTTCTCTCAATTGGTTTATTGGTGTTGAATATATTGGAATTAAATTTATGAACTTGTTATACGTCCAATAAAGCAAAATACAGATGCAGTGTAGAGTATATTGGACTGCCTAGGCTTTTCTAATCGCACCCTTCTACTCATGGGTTTACCTAGCTTTACTGGAAGTAAGAATCCCATCATGAAATTTACAGCTATACATTTTATGCAGCACAACATGTCCCTATATCTCAGCTTTGGGATGTGGTAGGGCAAAAATTACCACACCACTCTCGTCATCAGGACCTCACTGACACACGGTGTGAGCTTGAAGAAGATCTGAGGAGGTCACTTTTTTCACCCAAAAAAACACTAAGGGGTACCTGTTTGTGTTTTTTTAGACTAAATTTTTGACCGTCTCAGATTTCTTCCAAACTCACGATGTTGATTAAGCAGGTCCTGACTTACACAGGGGTGTGATTATTTTCAGCCTATCTCATCCCAAAGCTGAGATATGAGGACTTACGTAACTGGGATTTTCTCTCAATAGGTTTATTGGTGTTGAATATATTGGAATTAAATTTATGAACTTGTTATACGTCCAATAAAGCAAAATACAGATGCAGTGTAGAGTATATTGGACTGACTAGGCTTTTCTTATCTCACCCTTCTACTCATGTGTTTACCTAGCTTCACTGGAAGTAGGAATCCCATCATGAAATTTACAGTTATACATTTTATGCAGCACAACATGTCCCTATATCTCAGCTTTGGGATGTGGTAGGGCAAAAATTACCACACCACTCTCGTCATCAGGACCTCACTGACACACGGTGTGAGCTTGAAGAAGATCTGAGGAGGTCACTTTTTTCACCCAAAAAAACACTAAGGGGTACCTGTTTGTGTTTTTTTAGACTAAATTTTTGACCGTCTCAGATTTCTTCCAAACTCACGATGTTGATTAAGCAGGTCCTGACTTACACAGGGGTGTGATTATTTTCAGCCTATCTAATCCCAAAGCTGAGAATTGAGGACTTACATAACTGGGATTTTCTCTCAATTGGTTTATTGGTGTTGAATATATTGGAATTGAATTTATGAACTTGGGCAAAAATTACCACACCACTCTCGTCGTCAGGACCTCCCTGACACACGGTGTGAGTTTGAAGAAGATCTGAGGAGGTCACTTTTTTCACCCAAAAAAACACTAAGGGGTACCCCTTTGTGTTTTTTTAGACTAAATTTTTGACCGTCTCAGATTTCTTCCAAACTCACGATGTTGATTAAGCAGGTCCTGACTTACACAGGGGTGTGATTATTTTCAGCCTATCTCATCCCAAAGCTGAGAATTGAGGACTTACGTAACTGGGATTTTCTCTCAATAGGTTTATTGGTGTTGAATATATTGGAATTAAATTTATGAACTTGTTATACATCCAATAAAGCAAAATACAGATGCGGTGTAGAGTATATTGGACTGACTAGGCTTTTCTTATCTCACCCTTCTACTCATGGGTTTACCTAGCTTCACTGGAAGTAGGAATCCCATCATGAAATTTATAGTTATACATTTTATGCAGCACAACATGTCCCTATATCTCAGCTTTGGGATGTGGTAGGGCAAAAATTACCACACCACTCTCGTCGTCAGGACCTCCCTGACACACGGTGTGAGTTTGAAGAAGATCTGAGGAGGTCACTTTTTTTCACCCAAAAAAACACAAAGGGGTACCCCTTTGTGTTTTTTTAGACAAAATTTTTGACCATCTCAGATTTCTTCCAAACTCACGATGTTGATTAAGCAGGTCCTGACTTACACAGGGGTGTGATTATTTTCAGCCTATCTAATCCCAAAGCTGAGAATTGAGGACTTACGTAACTGGGATTTTCTCTCAATTGGTTTATTGGTGTTGAATATATTGGAATTGAATTTATGAACTTGGGCAAAAATTACCGCACTACTCTCGTCGTAAGGACCTCCCTGACACACGGTGTGAGTTTGAAGAAGAGCTGAGGAGGATACTTTTTTTCACCCAAAAAAACACTAAGGGGTACCCCTTTGTGTTTTTTTTTTTTTTGACTAAAATTTTGACCATCTCAGATTTCTTCCAAACTCACAATGTTGATTAAGCAGGTCCTGACTTACACAGGGGTGTGATTATTTTCAGCCTATCTAATCCCAAAGCTGAGAATTGAGGACTTACGTAACTGGGATTTTCTCTCAATTGGTTTATTGGTGTTGAATATATTGGAATTGAATTTATGAACTTGGGCAAAAATTACCGCACTACTCTCGTCGTAAGGACCTCCCTGACACACGGTGTGAGTTTGAAGAAGAGCTGAGGAGGATAGTTTTTTTCACCCAAAAAAACACTAAGGGGTACCCCTTTGTGTTTTTTTTTTTTTGACTAAAATTTTGACCGTCTCAGATTTCTTCCAAACTCACGATGTTGATTAAGCAGGTCCTGACTTACACAGGGGTGTGATTATTTTCAGCCTATCTAATCCCAAAGCTGAGAATTGAGGACTTACGTAACTGGGATTTTCTCTCAATTGGTTTATTGGTGTTGAATATATTGGAATTGAATTTATGAACTTGGGCAAAAATTACCGCACTACTCTCGTCGTAAGGACCTCCCTGACACACGGTGTGAGTTTGAAGAAGAGCTGAGGAGGATACTTTTTTTCACCCAAAAAAATACTAAGGGGTACCCCTTTGTGTTTTTTTTTTTTGACTAAAATTTTGACCGTCTCAGATTTCTTCCAAACTCACGATGTTGATTAAGCAGGTCCTGACTTACACAGGGGTGTGATTATTTTCAGCCTATCTAATCCCAAAGCTGAGAATTGAGGACTTACGTAACTGGGATTTTCTCTCAATTGGTTTATTGGTGTTGAATATATTGGAATTGAATTTATGAACTTGGGCAAAAATTACCGCACTACTCTCGTCGTAAGGACCTCCCTGACACACGGTGTGAGTTTGAAGAAGAGCTGAGGAGGATACTTTTTTTCACCCAAAAAAACACTAAGGGGTACCCCTTTGTGTTTTTTTTTTTTTGACTAAAATTTTGACCGTCTCAGATTTCTTCCAAACTCACGATGTTGATTAAGCAGGTCCTGACTTACACAGGGGTGTGATTATTTTCAGCCTATCACATCCCAAAGCTGAGATATGAGGACTTACGTCACTGGGATTTTCTCTCAATAGGTTTATTGGTGTTGAATATATTGGAAATAAATTTATGAACTTGTTATACATCCAATAAAGCAAAATACAGATGCAGTGTAGAGTATATTGGACTGACTAGGCTTTTCTTATCTCACCCTTCTACTCATGGGTTTACCTAGCTTCACTGGAAGTAGGAATCCCATCATGAAATTTACAGTTATACATTTTATGCAGCACAACATGTCCCTATATCTCAGCTTTGGGATGTGGTAGGGCAAAAATTACCACACTACTCTCGTCGTCAGGACCTCCCTGACACACGGTGTGAGTTTGAAGAAGATCTGAGGAGATCACTTTTTTCACCCAAAAAAACACTAAGGGGTACCTGTTTGTGTTTTTTTAGACTAAATTTTTGACCGTCTCAGATTTCTTCCAAACTCACGATGTTGATTAAGCAGGTCCTGACTTACACAGGGGTGTGATTATTTTCAGCCTATCTCATCCCAAAGCTGAGATATGAGGACTTACGTAACTGGGATTTTCTCTCAATAGGTTTATTGGTGTTGAATATATTGGAATTAAATTTATGAACTTGTTATACGTCCAATAAAGCAAAATACAGATGCAGTGTAGAGTATATTGGACTGACTAGGCTTTTCTTATCTCACCCTTCTACTCATGTGTTTACCTAGCTTCACTGGAAGTAGGAATCCCATCATGAAATTTACAGTTATACATTTTATGCAGCACAACATGTCCCTATATCTCAGCTTTGGGATGTGGTAGGGTAAAAATTACCACACTACTCTCGTCATCAGGACCTCCCTGACACACGGTGTGAGTTTGAAGAAGATCTGAGGAGGATACTTTTTTTCACCCAAAAAAACACTAAGGGGTACCTGTTTGTGTTTTTTTAGACTAAATTTTGACCGTCTCAGATTTCTTCCAAACTCACGATGTTGATTAAGCAGGTCCTGACTTACACAGGGGTGTGATTATTTTCAGCCTATCTAATCCCAAAGCTGAGAATTGAGGACTTACGTAACTGGGAGTTTCTCTCAATTGGTTTATTGGTGTTGAATATATTGGAATTGAATTTATGAACTTGGGCAAAAATTACCACACCACTCTCGTCGTCAGGACCTCCCTGACACACGGTGTGAGTTTGAAGAAGATCTGAGGAGGATACTTTTTTTCACCCAAAAAAACACTAAGGGGTACCTGTTTGTGTTTTTTTAGACTAAATTTTTGACCGTCTCAGATTTCTTCCAAACTCACGATGTTGATTAAGCAGGTCCTGACTTACACAGGGGTGTGATTATTTTCAGCCTATCTAATCCCAAAGCTGAGAATTGAGGACTTACGTAACTGGGATTTTCTCTCAATTGGTTTATTGGTGTTGAATATATTGGAATTGAATTTATGAACTTGGGCAAAAATTACCGCACTACTCTCGTCGTAAGGACCTCCCTGACACACGGTGTGAGTTTGAAGAAGAGCTGAGGAGGATACTTTTTTTCACCCAAAAAAACACTAAGGGGTACCCCTTTGTGTTTTTTTTTTTTGACTAAAATTTTGA
Organism: Hoplias malabaricus; assembly: GCF_029633855.1. NCBI lineage: Eukaryota > Metazoa > Chordata > Actinopteri > Characiformes > Erythrinidae > Hoplias > Hoplias malabaricus. The sequence goes on along the minus strand of NC_089815.1, from coordinate 38,234,334 downwards.
CCGTCTCAGATTTCTTCCAAACTCACGATGTTGATTAAGCAGGTCCTGACTTACACAGGGGTGTGATTATTTTCAGCCTATCTAATCCTAAAGCTGAGAATTGAGGACTTACGTAACTGGGATTTTCTCTCAATTGGTTTATTGGTGTTGAATATATTGGAATTAAATTTATGAACTTGTTATACGTCCAATAAAGCAAAATACAGATGCAGTGTAGAGTATATTGGACTGATTAGGCTTTTCTTATCTCACCCTTCTACTCATGGGTTTACCTAGCTTCACTGGAAGTAGGAGTCCCATCATGAAATTTACAGTTATACATTTTATGCAGAACAACATGTCCCTATATCTCAGCTTTGGGATGTGGTAGGGCAAAAATTACCGCACCACTCTCGTCGTCAGGACCTCCTTGACACACGGTGTGAGTTTGAAGAAGATCTGAGGAGGATACTTTTTTTCACCCAAAAAAACACTAAGGGGTACCCCTTTGTGTTTTTTTTTTTTTTGACTAAAATTTTGACCGTCTCAGATTTCTTCCAAACTCACGATGTTGATTAAGCAGGTCCTGACTTACACAGGGGTGTGATTATTTTCAGCCTATCTCATCCCAAAGCTGAGAATTGAGGACTTACGTAACTGGGATTTTCTCTCAATAGGTTTATTGGTGTTGAATATATTGGAATTAAATTTATGAACTTGTTATACGTCCAATAAAACAAAATACAGATGCAGTGTAGAGTATATTGGACTGACTAGGCTTTTCTTATCTCACCCTTCTACTCATGGGTTTACCTAGCTTCACTGGAAGTAGGAATCCCATCATGAAATTTACAGTTATACATTCTATGCAGCACAACATGTCCCTATATCTCAGCTTTGGGATGTGGTAGGGCAAAAATTACCACACTACTCTCGTCGTCAGGACCTCCCTGACACACGGTGTGAGTTTGAAGAAGATCTGAGGAGGTCACTTTTTTTCACCCAAAAAAACACAAAGGGGTATCTGTTTGTGTTTTTTTAGACTAAATTTTTGACCGTCTCAGATTTCTTCCAAACTCACGATGTTGATTAAGCAGGTCCTGACTTACACAGGGGTGTGATTATTTTCAGCCTATCTAATCCCAAAGCTGAGAATTGAGGACTTACGTAACTGGGATTTTCTCTCAATTGGTTTATTGGTGTTGAATATATTGGAATTAAATTTATGAACTTGTTATACGTCCAATAAAGCAAAATACAGATGCAGTGTAGAGTATATTGGACTGATTAGGCTTTTCTTATCTCACCCTTCTACTCATGGGTTTACCTAGCTTCACTGGAAGTAGGAATCCCATCATGAAATTTACAGTTATACATTTTATGCAGCACAACATGTCCCTATATCTCAGCTTTGGGATGTGGTAGGGCAAAAATTACCACACTACTCTCGTCGTCAGGACCTCCCTGACACACGGTGTGAGTTTGAAGAAGATCTGAGGAGGTCACTTTTTTTCACCCAAAAAAACACTAAGGGGTACCCCTTTGTGTTTTTTTAGACTAAATTTTTGACCGTCTCAGATTTCTTCCAAACTCACGATGTTGATTAAGCAGGTCCTGACTTACACAGGGGTGTGATTATTTTCAGCCTATCTCATCCCAAAGCTGAGATATGAGGACTTACGTAACTGGGATTTTCTCTCAATTGGTTTATTGGTGTTGAATATATTGGAATTGAATTTATGAACTTGGGCAAAAATTACCACACCACTCTCGTCGTCAGGACCTCCCTGACACACGGTGTGAGTTTGAAGAAGATCTGAGGAGGATACTTTTTTTCACCCAAAAAAACACTAAGGGGTACCTGTTTGTGTTTTTTTAGACTAAATTTTTGACCGTCTCACATTTCTTCCAAACTCACGATGTTGATTAAGCAGGTCCTGACTTACACAGGGGTGTGATTATTTTCAGCCTATCTAATCCTAAAGCTGAGAATTGAGGACTTACGTAACTGGGATTTTCTCTCAATTGGTTTATTGGTGTTGAATATACTGGAATTAAATTTATGAACTTGTTATACGTCCAATAAAGCAAAATACAGATGTGGTGTAGAGTATATTGGACTGACTAGGCTTTTCTTATCTCACCCTTCTACTCATGGGTTTACCTAGCTTCACTGGAAGTAGGAATCCCATCATGAAATTTACAGTTATACATTTTATGCAGAACAACATGTCCCTATATCTCAGCTTTGGGATGTGGTAGGGCAAAAATTACCGCACCACTCTCGTCGTCAGGACCTCCTTGACACACGGTGTGAGTTTGAAGAAGATCTGAGGAGGATACTTTTTTTCACCCAAAAAAACACTAAGGGGTACCCCTTTGTGTTTTTTTTTTTTTTGACTAAAATTTTGACCGTCTCAGATTTCTTCCAAACTCACGATGTTGATTAAGCAGGTCCTGACTTACACAGGGGTGTGATTATTTTCAGCCTATCTCATCCCAAAGCTGAGAATTGAGGACTTACGTAACTGGGATTTTCTCTCAATAGGTTTATTGGTGTTGAATATATTGGAATTAAATTTATGAACTTGTTATACGTCCAATAAAGCAAAATACAGATGCAGTGTAGAGTATATTGGACTGACTAGGCTTTTCTTATCTCACCCTTCTACTCATGGGTTTACCTAGCTTCACTGGAAGTAGGAATCCCATCATGAAATTTACAGTTATACATTCTATGCAGCACAACATGTCCCTATATCTCAGCTTTGGGATGTGGTAGGGCAAAAATTACCACACTACTCTCGTCGTCAGGACCTCCCTGACACACGGTGTGAGTTTGAAGAAGATCTGAGGAGGTCACTTTTTTTCACCCAAAAAAACACAAAGGGGTATCTGTTTGTGTTTTTTTAGACTAAATTTTTGACCGTCTCAGATTTCTTCCAAACTCACGATGTTGATTAAGCAGGTCCTGACTTACACAGGGGTGTGATTATTTTCAGCCTATCTAATCCCAAAGCTGAGAATTGAGGACTTACGTAACTGGGATTTTCTCTCAATTGGTTTATTGGTGTTGAATATATTGGAATTGAATTTATGAACTTGGGCAAAAATTACCACACCACTCTCGTCGTCAGGACCTCCCTGACACACGGTGTGAGTTTGAAGAAGATCTGAGGAGGATACTTTTTTTCACCCAAAAAAACACTAAGGGGTACCTGTTTGTGTTTTTTTAGACTAAATTTTTGACCGTCTCACATTTCTTCCAAACTCACGATGTTGATTAAGCAGGTCCTGACTTACACAGGGGTGTGATTATTTTCAGCCTATCTAATCCTAAAGCTGAGAATTGAGGACTTACGTAACTGGGATTTTCTCTCAATTGGTTTATTGGTGTTGAATATACTGGAATTAAATTTATGAACTTGTTATACGTCCAATAAAGCAAAATACAGATGTGGTGTAGAGTATATTGGACTGACTAGGCTTTTCTTATCTCACCCTTCTACTCATGGGTTTACCTAGCTTCACTGGAAGTAGGAATCCCATCATGAAATTTACAGTTATACATTTTATGCAGAACAACATGTCCCTATATCTCAGCTTTGGGATGTGGTAGGGCAAAAATTACCGCACCACTCTCGTCGTCAGGACCTCCTTGACACACGGTGTGAGTTTGAAGAAGATCTGAGGAGGATACTTTTTTTCACCCAAAAAAACACTAAGGGGTACCCCTTTGTGTTTTTTTTTTTTTGACTAAAATTTTGACCGTCTCAGATTTCTTCCAAACTCACGATGTTGATTAAGCAGGTCCTGACTTACACAGGGGTGTGATTATTTTCAGCCTATCTAATCCCAAAGCTGAGAATTGAGGACTTACGTAACTGGGATTTTCTCTCAATTGGTTTATTGGTGTTGAATATATTGGAATTGAATTTATGAACTTGGGCAAAAATTACCGCACTACTCTCGTCGTAAGGACCTCCCTGACACACGGTGTGAGTTTGAAGAAGATCTGAGGAGATCACTTTTTTCACCCAAAAAAACACTAAGGGGTACCCCTTTGTGGTTTTTTTTTTTTGACTAAAATTTTGACCGTCTCAGATTTCTTCCAAACTCACGATGTTGATTAAGCAGGTCCTGACTTACACAGGGGTGTGATTATTTTCAGCCTATCTCATCCCAAAGCTGAGATATGAGGACTTACGTAACTGGGATTTTCTCTCAATAGGTTTATTGGTGTTGAATATATTGGAATTAAATTTATGAACTTGTTATACGTCCAATAAAGCAAAATACAGATGCAGTGTAGAGTATATTGGACTGACTAGGCTTTTCTTATCTCACCCTTCTACTCATGGGTTTACCTAGCTTCACTGGAAGTAGGAATCCCATCATGAAATTTACAGTTATACATTTTATGCAGCACAACATGTCCCTAAATCTCAGCTTTGGGATGTGGTAGGGCAAAAATTACCACACCACTCTCGTCGTCAGGACCTCCCTGACACACGGTGTGAGTTTGAAGAAGATCTGAGGAGATCACTTTTTTCACCCAAAAAACACTAAGGGGTACCCCTTTGTGTTTTTTTTTTTTTGACTAAAATTTTGACCGTCTCAGATTTCTTCCAAACTCACGATGTTGATTAAGCAGGTCCTGACTTACACAGGGGTGTGATTATTTTCAGCCTATCTAATCCCAAAGCTGAGAATTGAGGACTTACGTAACTGGGATTTTCTCTCAATTGGTTTATTGGTGTTGAATATATTGGAATTGAATTTATGAACTTGGGCAAAAATTACCACACCACTCTCTTCGTCAGGACCTCCCTGACACACGGTGTGAGTTTGAAGAAGATCTGAGGAGATCACTTTTTTCACCCAAAAAAACACTAAGGGGTACCTGTTTGTGTTTTTTTAGACTAAATTTTTGACCGTCTCAGATTTCTTCCAAACTCATGATGTTGATTAAGCAGGTCCTGACTTACACAGGGGTGTGATTATTTTCAGCCTATCTCATCCCAAAGCTGAGATATGAGGACTTACGTAACTGGGATTTTCTCTCAATTGGTTTATTGGTCTTGAATATAGCCTGACTAGGCTTTTCTTATCTCACCCTTCTACTCATGGGTTTACCTAGCTTCACTGGAAGTAGGAATCCCATCATGAAATTTACAGTTATACATTTTATGCAGCAAAACATGTCCCTATATCTCAGCTTTGGGATGTGATAGGGCAAAAATCGCAAAAGAAACCTCAGAGAGATCGCGCAGCCTGCACAAAACACTCAGCCAGATCACATAGCCTGCACAGAACACTCAGAGAGAGCGCGCAGTTTGCACAAAACTCTCAGAGAGAGCACGCAGCACGCAGAAAACACAGAGCGCGCAGCGCGCACAAAACACTCAGCGAGTGCGCGCAGCATATACAAAACACTCAGAGAGCGCGCAGTTTGCACAAAACACTCAGTGAGAGCGCGCAGTTTGCACAAAACACTCAGAGAGAGAGCGCAGTTTGCACAAAACACTCAGAGAGAGCGCAGTTTGCACAAAACACTCAGACAGAGAGCGCAGTTCGCACGAAACACTCAGAGAGAGAGCGCAGTTCACACAAAACACTCAGAGAGAGCGGGCAGCATGTACAAAACACTCAGAGAGAGAGCGCAGTTCACACAAAACACTCAGAGAGAGCGGGCAGCATGTACAAAACACTCAGAGAGAGCGCAGCACGCACAAAACACTCAGCGAGAGCGCGCAGCATGTACAAAACACTCAGCGAGAGCACGCAGCATATACAAAACACTCAGAGAGAGCGCAGCGCGCACAAAACACTCAGAGAGAGCTCGCAGCACCCACAAAACGCTCAGAGATTCTCATTCTATTTGATGACAGGAATAAATTGGAAGTGGGATAGTGAGATTGGGTCCCAATTTGTCAATATAGGCCCCAATTTTGGCCCCAAAGTCAAAGTTTTCGAAATTGGATCCCACTTCCAATTTATTTTACTATATTGGAATATATTGGAAGTGGTATTCCATTTCCTGTTTATTTGACTTGGCTGAAATAGACTGGAATTGGGATCCCACTTCCAATTCATTTCAGCCAAGTCATGTACATGTTTCATGGGATCCCACTTCCAATTTATTTGACTTGAATGAAATCAATTGGAAGTGGGCAAACAAAGGAAAACATTTTTCATGAATACATTGCATAAGCAAGATCCCAGTGACCCCATCTTCTGATATGTTGTTTGGGGGACCCAGACGATTCAGTACTCGACGCCGTGAAGTCGGTAGACCTCCCCAAGCACAGTTTCTGGACATCCCACTCCCAATTTATTCCCATTCAAATTTCATACATGGGTTTTGGACACCCCTTAAAAGGGTCCGAATGGCCCCAAATGTTAATATGTTTATTGTGCACACTCCACGAGACAGCCTGTGAAGTTGCGTAAGCCTAACTTCAAGTCAAATACTATGGGAGTGGGATCAGTCAGTTCCGAGTTCAACGTCCCACTTCCAATCTATTGCATTCAATTCAAATACATTGGGAGTCGGATCGGTCAGTTCTGAGTCTGACGTCCCACTTCCAATCTATTGCATTCAATTCAAATACATTGGGAGTCGGATCGGTCAGTTCCGAGTCCGACGTCCCACTTCCAATCTATTGCATTCAATTCAAATACATTGGGAGTCGGATCGGTCACTTCCGAGTCTGCCGTCCCACTTCCAATCTATTGCATTCAATTCAAATACATTGGGAGTCGGATCGGTCAGTTCCGAGTCCGACGTCCCATTTCCAATCTATTGCATTCAATTCAAATACATTGGGAGGTGGGATCGGTCAGTTCCGAGTCCGACGTCCCATTTCCAATCTATTGCATTCAATTCAAATACATTGGGAGGTGGGATCGGTCACTTCCGGGTCCGACGTCCCACTTCCAATCTATTGCATTCAATTCAAATACATTGGGAATGGGATCAGTCAGTTCCGTGTCCGACGTCCCACTTCCAATCTATTGCATTCAATTCAAATACATTGGGAATGGGATGTCCGACGTCCCATTTCCAATCTATTGCATTTCATTCAAGTACATTGGGAATGGGATTGGTCAGTCTCCATTTTTTATATTTTTTACATAATATACCTGTTTTTGCTCAGAAGAAGCCAAATCACCATGTGTCCCACTTCCAATTTATTTTGTCCATTAAAATAAATTCGAAGAGGGATTTTCCCGTGGGAGGGTGCCGTCCCAACCGCTTACAAGGGCCCTTGGAACAAAAAGCACACTCTCAGGCTATAAATATGTACACAGCCCCAGACTGACAGGCAAAGGGGGTGGATTATGTATAATTTACAAAAATAATTAATTATTAACCAAAAACATGGTTACAACTTTACTTCCTTTGAAATTATGTACATTAACATAATTAACCCCGCCACAAATAAGAACACAATCTCCTTATTAATCATTTATAGACCACAAGGGCCCTATTCAGAATTTATAAAAGAATTTGGTGAACTAGCTGCTAATTTGGCAGTGTCCTGTGATACGTTAATAATTGTAGGAGACTTTAACATTCATTTTGAGAAAAGTGATGATTCCCTAAAAAAGAACATTCACATCAATCATAGATTCTGTTGGTTTCACACAAAATGTATCAGGTCCTACTCATTATTGTAATCACACACTAGACTTGGTGAAAAAACCTAAATATTCTCCCTCAGTCTTCCACAGTCTCAGACCACTACCTAATTTCATATGAATTGAGTTTAGATATTTAAAAAAATGTACATGCCCACATTACTATATAAATCGCTCACTAACTCCATCTACAGCCTTATCGAATTTAGAAGGGCGCTCGTCAATGCACGTTCAGCGCATCTGTCCTCACTGATTGAAAATAATAAAAACAATCCTAGAGCACTCTTTAATGTAATCTCTAAACTTACAAACAATCGGGCAGCTACTGATCCACAGATCCCAGCTGTTCACACCAGCAATGCTTTTATGGACTTTTTTAACATTGAACATATTAGACAAACAATAAATACCATATTACTAAATCCAGCCTGTCTGTCATCTGGTGTGGATGATATAGAACAAAACATAGAAGAACGACTAGAGGACTTTGACCCACTACCACAGCTAGAACTGGAGAAAATGATCTACTCGTCAAATTGTATGACCTGCACACTTGATGCAATACCAACAAAACTATTTAAAGGAGTATTACCAGTCATAATCAATCCCCTTTTAACAATCATAAATTCGTCCCTTATACTGGATCACGTACACAAAGCATTTAAACTAGCAGTTATTAAACCCCTGATCAAGAAACCGAATCTTGATCCTAGTGTACTATCCAATTACAGACCTTCTCTTCATATTTAAGATCTTAGAAAAAGTTGTGGCCCAACAACTTCCCTCATACTTGCATAAGAATAACATATAAAAAAAAAAATTCAATCTGGTTTTAGGCCACACCATAGCACCGAAACGGCTTTAGTTAAGGTAGCAAACAACCTTCTTCTCACCTCTGATCGAGGCTGCGTATCCATGCTAGTTCTACTCGACCTCAGTGCAGCTTTTTATACAAGTGATCATACTATTCTGCTAGAAAGATTAAAAAACATGGTTGGAATAACAGGAACGGCCCTATCATGGTTTAAGTCTTATCTCACAGATCGTTACCAGTTTGTAAAAGTAAATAATGTTTCTTCTATGCAAAAAAAATGAGATCTGGAATTCCCCAAGGCTCCATCCTAGGACCTTTACTATTCATATTATACATGCTGCCACTGGGCAGAGTTATTAGCAGGCATGGCATTACCTTCCACAGTTATGCAGATGACACACAGTTATACATATCAGCCAAACCAGATGACAAACCTACACTAAAGAAAATGGAGGACTGTGTTAAAGAAGTGAAGCATTGGATGTCATACACTTTCCTTCTGCTAAACAGCGACAAAACCGAGGTTCTCCTTCTAGGTCCAAAACCTGCTATAAATAAAGTATCAGACTTAATACATAATTTTGACTTCCCTGTTCTCCCTAGCTCATCAGCTAAAAATCTGGGTGTCATAATTGATTCAGATCTATCATTTGATCAGCATATAGGTAAAATTAGAAAAACAGTTTTCCTACATCTTCGGAACCTCGCTAAGTTAAGAAATTCCTTATCCCTCCCAGATGCAGAAAAATTTGTTCACGCTTTTAGAGATTAGATTATTGCAATGCACTTTTATCAGAATGCTCCAGCAGAAACTTGAGTAAACTCCAGCTAATTCAAAATGCTGCAGCCAGGGTCCTCACTAAAACTAGAAAATTTGATCATATCAGCCCAGTCTTATCAGCCCTTCACTGGCTCCCAGTTAAATTCCGTATTGATTACAACATTTTTTTACTCACGTATAAATCCCTACATGGTCTCGCCCCTGAATACTTGCGAGACCTCATCACGCACAATGAACCACCAAGATTACTCAGATATCAGGGCGCCGGCCTCTTACTATTACCCAGAATTCATAAGACTTCAGCGGGGGGGGGGGAGCTTTCTCCTACAAAGCCCCTCAGCTCTGGAACAATCTTCCAGCTAGTGTTCGGGACGCAGACACAGTCACTATGTTTAAGTCTAGGCTCAAAACACACTTGTTCAGTTTAGCCTTTGGCAACTAACCTGTCTAGTTTAAGGTTGTCGTTTCAGGAACTCATGGACATGGGGAATCAGGGTAAACGCGGATGATGTGCTCACAATTTCTCTTGTTTGGAGCTGAAGGATGTCCTTGCCTGAGCTCCTTCTGGTTTCCCTCCTCCCAGTCTGTTACAGTCAGATCCGTCACATGCTCTTTTTCTCTGCTGCACTCAACTAAACTAACTGCTTCCCTTTACCGTTTTCTGAGAAAATGGTGGCCCACTGATGGAAGATTGTTTGCTGGATTCTCCTGCGGCCCAGACCAGACCAGCTGCTCACCTCCATCTACTGCTGCCAGCCTCTGACCACTCACCATGATCAACTACACTGAAGTAGAAATGGACTCTGACTGAAAAGCAACACTGACTGATTCTTCCAATCTGATGCACTATTATTATGCCCCAAGATTGATGTCACTATTATGATTATTATCATTATTATTATTATGTAGCATAATGACACTTCATTGGTGATAATTTAAAATTCAATCTATAGTTTGATCAGAGGAGGATGGGTCTCCTTTGTGAGTCTTGGTTCCTCCCAAGGTTTCTTCCTCCAGCCTTGAGGGAGTTTTTCCTTGCCACTGTCGCCTTCCGCTTGCTCGCATTGGGCTTTGTTTTAAATGTTCTGTTCTGAAACTGCTGCTTTGCGACAACGTCAGTTGTAAAAGGCGCTATACAAATAAAGTTGATTTGATTAAAAACCAGTCTGAAGCATTAAATTCTTAAAGGAACCTACTGTACACGTCTTTTCAAAGTTTATGTTTGGATGTCTTTTCAACTTTAATCCAGTGTTTATTGGATGACATTTATGTACGTGATTTCCACATTGAAATAACGGCTTTAAAAGGACGTCTTTAATGTGACTTTTTTAGTCTTCTTTTCAACTTTCATTTTCAACCTTAAAAAAATGCTGATTGAACGACATTTAGGTACGTGATTTCAACGTTGAAATAACGGCTTTAAAAGGACGTCTTTAATGTGACTTTTTTAGTCGTCTTTTCAACTTCTGTTTCATTTTCACTTTCAACCTTAAAAAAACGTTGATTAGACCACAGTCAAGTACGTTATTTCAACATTGAATCAACGGCTAAATGTTTACTGGGATTGCAGTTAGCACACTACACTGATCAGAGCATTTTATTAAACACATATGGAAACATGCAGTGTCATGCTGAAGGGAGGAGATTGTTATTTAAGTTTAAGTGAAGATGACTGGACTGGAACGACAGCTCTAAAATGAATGAACTCTGAGTGAGAAACCGGAAGGTGGCAGAAGAGAACCGATGTAAAAACACAGAAGAAGAAGACGATGAAGATACGCACTCTTTTCAGTGACCGCGGCGCGTGAGCAGCTCTCCCCAGCCTCAGGGAACAGCTTCATCCCATAAATATGTTTTTTTTTTTTTTTCAAATGACAAACTTTAGCTAGCCTGTTTAACTCTAGCTAGCTCTTTTTTCCTCCTCTGATATAGAAAACATTTAAATGACATGACAAACGCTCATACATGAGTATTTTAATTTGAGTAATTATGTGGTTTGATGGTGTATTTTACAAGATGATGTGAGCATTTTTTATGTCACAGAACCGCTTCCCTCAGTATAAGAAATAAAACTGCTTAAACACATTAAGAAGACAAAGTAGTAGCTACATAGGTTAAAATACATTCTCAATCTCAATGCTTGTTTTTTGGTGTAATGTAATATTTTGAATATATAATTTCACATACACTAATTTTTTGTTAGTGAGTAGCAGTGAGTTTTGGCTGGTGATTAATGGGTTGCAGAAGGTTATATGAAAGCAATAGAAGCTTATTTACTGAGAGAAAAAAAATAAACAAAAGCATGTGAAGTAGTTTATTTTTGGAGCTGTGAAGTTAGTACATTTTTTTCAAAATTAACTATGAACATGAACTAATTCATTTTCTTTATGTAATTATGTAAAGATGGACTGTAGTAAAAAAAAAAAAAGTAGTTTGGGAGTAGGGCAGTGAAAAATGGTGGGCAGGGAGAAAAGCAAATAGGAGGTTAATTTAAGTTATTTAGATGAGATCTTTAGCATCAGTTGTAGCATACTCGTTTGTACTATAACCTCATAATCTTTTACATTTGAAGTTCTGTAGTTAATGAATTTGCATGCATAAGCAGTTTACAGTTACAGGAACGAGGCGTACAAAACTCAAAGAGCACGCACAGAACTCGTGCAGCTGACGCACAAAACTCAAAGAGCATGCGCTGAACTTCTTGTTTGAATTGTTTTTTTAAATCCTGACTATGGATTTTTCTATAAACAGCATGTAGACACCCTAAAGCAACAAAGGAAATGGAAGACTTTAGCTTGAAATAGGCCAGAAAGTGCAGAAACACCTCTGTTGTGTCGCAAAACCTGTAAAGTGCAAAATTTGCATGCATAAGCAGTTTACAGTTACTCAGGAACGAGGCGTACAAAACTCAAAGAGCACGCACAGAACTCGTGCAGCTGACGCACAAAACTCAAAGAGCATGCGCTGAACTTCTTGTTTGAATTGTTTTTTTAAATCCTGACTATGGATTTTTCTATAAACAGCATGAAGACATCCTAAAGCAACAAAGGAAATGGAAGACTTTAGCTTGAAATAGGCCAGAAAGTGCAGAAACACCTCTGTTGTGTCGCAAAACCTGTAAAGTTTATTGGACGTATAACAAGCCCATATGTTTAATTCCAATATATTCAACACTATTAACTCTATTGAGAGAAAATCCCAGTTACGTTAGCCCTCATATCTCAGCTTTGGGATGAAAATAATCACACCCCTGTGTAAGTCAGGGTCTCCTAAATCAACAACGTGAGTTTAGAGGAAGTCTGAGACGGTCAAAAATTTAGTACAAAAAAAAAAAATAAAATAAAAAATAAAAAAATAAATAAACACAATGGGGTACCCTTTATTTTATTTTTTTTTTGGGTGAAAACTGTGACCTCCTCAGATCTTCTCCAAACCCACACCGTGTGTCAGGGAAGTCCTGACAAAGACAGTGGTGTGGTTATTTTCGCTCTACCATATCCCAAAGCTGAGATATGGAGACCTCTTCTAGTCCATAAAATGTATAACTGTATATATCAAGATGGGATTCCTATTTCCAGTCAAGCTAGGTAAACACATGAGTAGAGGGTAACCTTTAAGTTTTACGTTTGATATTAATTTTTTTTTGTGCGATTCTTTTTGGCACCCATCAGGTTCCATACAGGATTCGCTAAAAATAAACAACAAGCTTGCGTCACTACTTGGATCGCTCTGGTTGCTACGAGAATTGAGAATAGTCTCGTGCAGCTTTTTGGAACCTTCAGCACATGCTAAAAATAAACAGCATGCTCACGTCATCATTTGGAACGCTCCGGTTTCTACAAGAATTAAGAACAGGCTTTTGCAGCTTTTTGGAATCTTCAGGATGCGCTAAAAATAAACAGCAGGCTCACGCCACCCTTTTTAACGCTCCGGTTGCTACGAGAATTAAGAATTTGCTCGCGCAACATTTTGGAATGTTACAGATGCGCTAAAAAAAAAATAAAGATTAGGCTCGCGCCTCTTTTGTAAATGCTCCATGTGCTGAGTGAAGTATAGAATAGGCTCGCGCAGCTTTTTGGAGCCTTCAGGATTCCAAGGATTATGGAATCAGATTTGTGCCAAAAATGAATCGCTCCATGGCTTTAGTGCGTGAGTTCTGAGTTCTGCGTGTGCTCTCTGAGTTTTGTGCACCAGCAGCACGAGTTCTGTGCACGAGCTCTCTGAGTTTTGTACACTGGATCCTTGAGTTTTGCAAGCAGTTTTGGCAAAAAGCTCTCGTGTGGACGGGTTTTCTCAGGGGTGCCTTCCCATTGGCTAATGAGTTTTTGAGTGACAACTCAGTGCCCAAGGCATTTTGGACTGCACATGCGTACACCTCCTTGTATCAATGCAATCAATGCAGATATTGAGGTAATGTTCTGTCTAAAACAAAGCATTAAAGATTTTACTGTGAGTACAAACCTGTTTGTCCCTCATTACCAGATACTGATCTGAGGTAAATGCACACCGATGTCTGTTTACTCAGGATGAAACAGAATAAATGAGCGCTTATTTGTTTATTTGTAAATTATTATTCATGAGTGCTTGAGCCCCTGTTCAGAAACCTATCGTGTACTAACATAGTGGTTCTTCGCTTTTCCATAATCGCTGTTAGATTATTTAAATGCCCAAATTTTATTTTGAAGATCACAGTTTTGAACAAATGCCATATGTGCATTTTGTTACAGGAGGTCTCAGAGAACAGAGAAACATCACAGACAAGAGTGTTCCTGCTCCTTTAATGAATACAAATTTGCTTAATATCTAGCTCACACATTACTTCCTGGAAAACACCAGATGTAAAGTTTGAACCACGATCTGATTGAATCTCACGAGGCAGCCCAAACCGAGAAAAGAACTGAAACAAACACTCAATTATAGTTCTTGCCTTAATGTTTCTCAAGGGTACAGCCTTCGGAAATCTAGTACACACATCCAATATAGTGAACAGATACTCATAACCCTTTTTTGTTTTGTGCAAAGATCCAACACAATCTATCGTCACTCGCAAAAATGGCTCTTCCACCACAGGAAGAGTACACAATGGTGCACAAGGCACTTTCTGATTTGGCTTTCCGGCTAGCTGACAAGCATGACATGTCCGACAGTAGGAGATTACATCTCGATGCATCTTCGGCCAATAAAAATAACGCAAGACTCTCTCTTGGGCTTTACGAATACCCACATGCCCTGCCATGGGTGCTTCATGTGCCAAGCGCAACACTTTCAACCTAAAACTCTTCAGCAACACAATCTGCTCCACAACACTCCAATCTTCAACAGCAGGATGATAAGGAGGCCTCCACTTCCGCATAAGCACTCCCTGATGTATATAGAAGACCTCTGCTGACTCCTCTGTCTCCTCCCGTGTACCAGCCCCCTTACACAATGAGGCCAACTCAGGGTCCTTCCTTGAGCTCCTTGATTAAGGTTTCCCTATTAAACTGAGCTGCATCCGATTAACCTAGTTTTCCAAAGAAGGTATCTCCAAGCTCAAATGCTGCCTCCTCCAGCCCTCTCTGTGGAACCACCCCCTTGGGGCAAGACTGGGCACGGGTAACGACACAGGCTGAAAACACCTCAGGATACTCCCTGGCCAAAGCCTCCTGTTTCTGGTACCTCACATGGCATGTGACTAATTAATGGGGTTACCGACACTTGAACCCCAGCAAGATCATTCCCCAATAGCATAGAAACTCCAGGGACTGGTAATGATGGCACTACTGCTACATTAACATAGCCATTTACCAAGTTAGAGGGTAGGTACACTTTATGCAATGGCATGGCCCCAAACAAACTTCCCACACCCTGAATCAACACTGAAGAGTCATTGAAACTGGCTAATCACGAACCCTTTGTAACAACAAGGACTGAACTGCACCAGTGTCCCTCAAAATTTTAATTTTGGTTTCTGGCTCCCCAGAACCAATGGACACTGTACCCCAGGAGACAAACCCATCATACAGAGAGGGGGTTATTTCAGACTCAGGATCCACACAACTAATAGTCCTCTCTGAACCAACTACCAATGCCACAGATTTTGAAGAATCAGTATAAGACCCACGACTGCGCTTCTGCAGAACTGGACAACCTGATTTTTCTATGGCCAGGTTTTCTACAATAATGGCAGATTATTTCTCCCGAGGGAGTAGAATTTACAGGTTTTTGAAGTTGACTATGAGGTTTAGAGCCAGATGGCCCTTCCCTATGACTTTTAGTAGTCTCTGCTGATTTAACCTCTATATTAGCCTTTCTCCAACCACCAACCACTGATCTCTCTTTCACTCTCGACTCCTTATGGGTAAATTCGTAAGTATCTGCCATCATAGCAGCCTTTTTAACTTCAGTCGCCCCATGCTCCTGAATGTACACTTCCTAAAGAACAGGTAGACTATTTTTGAACTGTTCCATAAGAACAAGCTGTTTTAAATCTGCAAAAGTATAAACTTCACATGCTTTCATTCAAACACTGCCTCCTGCTGCCTAGCTACATCCAAATAGGTTTCCGCTAACTTACGTCTAAGAAAACGGAATTTGTGCCTGTAAGTTTCTGCCTCCCAAGCTTTCCCCTACATGACACTCTGAACCAAAATGGTCCAACAATTCTCCAGCCAAGCTAATTCCGTGGCTATATTCTCAAAGGCATCAAAAAACACATCTACCTCGTCTTCCTGAAATTTTGGCATTAGATGTAGACATTTGGATACATCAAACCGAGTCTCATGTCTGCGCTGTTGTTGACTCTCCATCTGCGAGAGTTTAACCTTCTCCAACTCAATCTTAGCTAACTCCAGCTCCCGCAAACTATCCTTCTCCTTCTCTCGCCTACCCTTCTCTGCTTGTTCCCTAGCCAATCTTGCCTCAATGATGGAGTCACTCAAACCTAGGGACTGAGCAAGGATCTACTATCTTAATTTTATTCAACTCTGAATCTACCTCAATCTCATAATATTCAGCAAGCTGGAGCAACTGAGGCTTCTTTAATTTTATCCAGTCCGTTGTCTGCAGATGGGCTTGGATAAAACTTTCCGGATCAAACTGAGACATTTTTGGGAAAAAATTAAAAAAATACCAAAAGCCCCCCAGCCGAAATGAGGAC
Source organism: Hoplias malabaricus (assembly GCF_029633855.1). Classification (NCBI taxonomy): domain Eukaryota; kingdom Metazoa; phylum Chordata; class Actinopteri; order Characiformes; family Erythrinidae; genus Hoplias; species Hoplias malabaricus. Next base: position 38,217,978 of record NC_089815.1, on the reverse strand, counting down.
AGACCAGAGACCCCTAACTCTAAGGCTACTAAAACTCAAACACCAAGAGGTAACCTATATTCCCCTATTGGCCTAAAATCCCTAAGTACCACCAAAGTATGACTACAAAACTAAAAGTACTTGACAATTTTGGCCACCTTACCTCAAGTCCTCTCATAGGACTTCTGAAAGAACACATACAACTCAAGAAGCCCCAAGTAGGCCACAATTTCCAACAGGTATTTTTGAGTCAAATCAACACCACCAAATCAGATTTCCTGAGAACTCAACCAAACATACCCAATTACCAAAGGTCTAGACTGTATACAATCAAGCAACTCTGCAATCCAATACCCACCTTAGCAAACAGCTAACCTCAACAGAGCACAAAACTATCAAGTTACAATCACACAGCCAACAATTAGATCACGAAAATAAGGTGTTGAAATCTATTGTGATGAAATGAGAACTTGGGAGGGTTCACTCTTCTTACCTAAAGATCCTCGAAGAACCCAAGCGCTGACTCCATGGTCGACCAGCCCAAGCATGTAGAGATTATTCAAAAGGGTAGGTAGTAATCTGGAGGTGCAACAGTTTCCAGAGTGCTAGAGAAAAATCAGCGCCAAAACTTCCACCATCTTATATATATCCAAAACGACGCTCCGGTATCTGGCCTCCAAAACCAGAGGTCCTCCCCTTTAAAGGCTCCACTTCAAGATCTCAAGAAAAGTAAGACCCCCCCCCAGTGGCTGGAGTGTGTATTGTGGGAGTCAAGTGTCTATCCCAGTGCACCTAGTTTATAAGAATCTATATTCAACACCATTAACTCTATTGAGAGAAAATCCCAGTTACGAAAATAATCACACCCCTATGTAAGTCAAGGCCTCCTTAATCAACAACATTTTTATTTTGTCAATAAGGTCCATACCACACTTCTGACATATTTCATAAAATATCACCATTTAATATTCTAAACATGTACATAAACAAATGCATACATTTTCAAATGACCTTGCCTTTTCCCCACAGATATCAAATAGAAATCAGAAGAATATCTATTAAACATACCTTAAACATGGCCTTAAAAAGTACACTTACCCTATAATATAGCGTGATTCATATATCAATGTATATGATCACATTCTAAAGTTGTCATATTGAGAAACAATGATAGAAACATTTTACTTCTCAACCTCAAGTAGACTGTAAGTAATTATTCAAATTTCAAAATTTAACGACCTGGCTATTAGCTCAGACATTACATAATGTGGGTTAAAGGCTAACTAGAACACTTGCTATTCATCATAATGACACGTTGGCTAGCTGCAGCAAACATTAGAAAAGTAAGCCTAATGCAATAAAAAGTTTTGATGACTTTGTTCACTTGAGATGGCTAAAGAAAAAAAACACAAACTTCAAACAAAATGACTGTTACCAACCTGACATGGCGCGCGCTCCTCTGCTCTTTGGGGCTTGAAAAATCCAGAATCCAATAGCTGCTAATCACAACGTATTAGTTGACTGCACAAACTTCTTGTCACACAGCCCACAACACCAACTCACGTTTTTCAGAACAAATTCAAAAAAGCCACACCGAATTTCAGCTGTCTAAAATGCTTCATGAAGGCTGTGGTAAATTCAAAGACTGCCCATTACCACTGCTGCAATGCCCATTATCACAAGTGTCTGTGGTGCTGCATCAGCATTCATCCTCCATCAGTTCAACATTTTTTTTCTCCTCGTGTAAGACACCTCTGGATTGATATCTTATGTGGAAAAAAAAATGAATAAATACACACACACATTATATTAATTAATTATATTCTTATTGAAAGATGATACAGTAAACATATTAAAAATTTTTCAGTGCAAGATAGTTTTCTGGTTCAACTTACAATGAACACTAATTATACAACTTTGCTATAAAAACTTATACAGTTGGAAAGACTGTTAAATGATGCCACATTTACCTTTTAAAGAGGCGCAACCCACATTCTCAGCTCTACTGCTCATCCCACAAATGCATGTTCCTTACAAATGTGGCACCGTTTAAAGGGGAAATTAACAGGCTTTCCAACGGTATGAGATAAACTGCCAAGAAGCATTGTTACAACAAAAAAAATAATCTACCAAACACAAATTTCCTTACTTTTTGTGCTAAGTTTATTTTTATAAGATACTCTTTGCAGTTATTTGACATTATTTCATTTGAATTTTGCCAGTCTTTGCTTTCATTATTGTTTTTTGGATTTTGCTGATAAGGTCTTTTGCTTCTGGAATCTCTCCAGAGTCTGCTTCGTGGTTTGCTTGAGTTTTGACAGAAGTTTCAAGGGTGGGTGGGTCTTAGAAGACTACGTTCACCGTGAATCTCCTTTCGTCATCGATTTTGGACTTACAGGTGCTCTGAAACCTCCTCTGGGACCTAGCCACGCCCACCCCACCCCTAAATGGAACAAACTTTTTTCCCCATACACAGCATCAGGTTAATTATCACTGTTCTGTATTAACCCTGTCATACTACCATAGCTACAGCTTTTTTAGTTAGCTTTCTAGTAACCGCCAACACGCTGTCTGTCACTGGGTTCTCTTGCCTGACCCGTGGAAGCTTTTTTCGCAGGACAAATTTGCCTGTTCTTTACCATGACCCTACTAATCTCTGTATTTTTTTGTTCCCTTTGTCTGGTTTTCTTTCTCCTGTCTCTCTCTCATGCTTTGAGATGTCCTGCTGCTCTCCAGGTGTTGCCCTGATCCAGCCCCTGTGTATCCTGTACAAGATCCTGGCCTTGTCTCATCTACACTATCATGCTTGGCCATGCTGTTTTACCTCAGATTAACTCTGCACCTACTTTTAATTCACACAGAATCCCTGATCACCTTCTCCTTCCTCAGACTCATACATCACTAATATACTACATTTACATTACTATAACCCCTTCATCTGTCATCATTTCACTTTTACTTCTGTTCTGTTCTCTGTTGTGTCTCCGGTGTGGACCCGAGGAGGATGGGTTCCCCGTATGAGTCTTGGTTCTTTCCAAGGTTTCTTCCTCATGTGCTGAGGGAGTTTTCCCTTGCCACTGTTGCCCCTGGCTTGCTCATAGGAGGCTTGGACCCGGATCTCTGTAAAGCTGCTTTGTGACGACTTTTTGTTGTGAAAAGCGCTATATAAATACAATTTGATTTGATTTGAATTAAATTTTAGTATTAAATAGCTGTTACAAACATTATAATAAATAGCTGAATGGTCTGAAGATATTGCAGATGCTCATATTTCTTCCCTATGTGTTTTTTCTCCATTCAGTTGACTAGAATTTTAAAAGGCTTATATTAGTGATTTGTGCAAAAATATGTATGGTCTTGCTTAATGTAATTATTATACTGTCTAGATAAAGTTTTATACAATTTCTTGTATTGTCAAATACGCTTTTTTTTCAACACAATATATATAGCAGGAAGTTTAAAAAAAAAACAGAAGTCTAAAAAAGTGCAGGAACATATGTTTGCAATCTGGAATAAAGAATACAAAACATAAATTAATTGTTATACTGACACAATTCCCAAAGTTAAAAGTCTGCATATTAAATACCAAACACAATGTTATTTTCAAAACACACACAGCATAGCAAAACTAGCACTAAATGTTAATCCCTATTTACAAGCACAATACTGGAGTTTTCTGTTCTTTTTTAAATGCTGAAGCAGTTACTTTTTGTTCTTGTTTCATCAGAAAATAACTGTCACTCTGTTTAAGGTGGAACAGGAGAACTTTTAACTGGATGCTAGCTAACATTAGCAGATGCTAACATACAAATATTCTGTAAAAAAAATAAAATAAAATAAAATAACAATTAAAATTTAAGCAGTACATTTCTTCGTAGATGTCTTTCAGTAACTGTAAAACATTTATTTAAATTATTTGCAATTTGCTAAGACACATGGAAGACCTTTACATCCTGAGGTAGTGATAGCTTACAACCCGGTCTCACACCTACTCGTGGTATAGTCACATATATAGGAGACTGCAATTCATGCTGAAAATATGCGATATGTCACGAATTGCAGACTACTATATCAAATCAAATCAAATTTATTTATATAGCGCTTTTCACAACTGATGTTGTCACAAAGCAGCTTCACAGAATTCCAGTAAGACAAGATTTGACATGAAATGTAAAGACAAATGTAAAACCCTCAAGTGAGCAAGCCAGGGGCGACAGTGGCAAGGAAAAACTCCCCCAGCTGAGGAAGAAACCTTGGGAGGAACCAAGGCTCACAAGGGGTGACCCATCCTCCTCTGGTCAATCTACTGGTGATGATAGTTAGTAGTCCATGAGAACTTCAGTGTAGGGACAGCTTCAAGGCACTTGGTGGTTGCTGGAGCGTGGGCAGCTGGTCTGAAGCGTGGAGGAGGATCTCGACAGTCATCCATCAGTGTCCAGACAGACAGGTGGGCAGTCGTTTACTCGGAAAGATGTAAAGGGATGGAATTAGTTTTGAACTGTTTTGTGTTTGTAAAGTAGAAAATATGAAAATTTCCAGAGTGTGGCTAATGACTCCGGCAGATCTGACTATGACAGCATTAACTAAAAGGAGAGAACCAGAAGGACACACAGACACGGGAGCATCCTGAAACACTGGCATCCCTCCGCTCCACCGTCAACAAACCTGAGTGATCGCGAGAAGCGGCGGGACGACAGCACCAGCGTCTCAGTATACTATAATTCCCTGTGTCCATGGACCCCCCGGATCTGCCGCCTTTATCTATGGGGGAGCATTAGCTATCAAATGATAAACTAAACAAATGAGTTTTTAGCCTACATTTGAAGATTGCGACTGTGTCTGAGTCCCGAACATTTTTTGGAAGATCATTCCAGAGTTGGGGGGCTTTATAAGAAAAGGCTCTTCCCCCAGCTGAGGCCTTCTGAATTCTGGGAACATTTAAAAATCCAGTATTCTGTGATCTGAGTGAACGTGGAGGCTCATAATAGGAAATTGTATCTTGAAGATATTCAGGAGCAAGCCCATGTAGAGCTTTATATGTTAATAACAAAATTTTGTAGTCAATGCGGAATTTAACAGGCAGCCAATGAAGTGATGATAAAACTGGGCTGATATGTTCAAATTTTCTAGTTTTAGTGAGGACCCTAGCTGCAGCATTTTGAACTAGTTGAAGTTTTCTTAAATTGCTGCTGGTGCATCCTGACAGTAGTGCGTTACAGTAGTCAAGCCTTGAAGTAATAAAGGCATGTACTAATGTTTCTGCGTCCTGGAGGGATAAGGCATTTCTAATCTTAGCAATATTGCGAAGATGTAAAAAAGCTGTCCTAGTGATACTACCTATGTGTTGATCAAATGATAAATCCGGGTCAATTATGACACCAAGATTTTTTGCTGCTGAACCAGGTTTAACTGGAAAGTTAGCTAGATCTAAAATTAAATCTGATAATTTATTTCTTGTCACTTTTGGACCCAAAAGCAGGACCTCTGTTTTGTTGCTGTTTAGAAGGAGGAAGTTACGCAACATCCAGCCTTTCACGTCTTTTACACAGTCCTCTATTTTCTTTAATCTGTGTTTGTCATCGGGCTTGGCTGAAATATACAATTGTGTGTCGTCTGCGTAACAGTGAAAGTTAATGTCATGGTTTCTTATAACTGTGCCTAGCGGTAACATGTATAATGTAAATAATAATGGTCCTAAAATAGAGCCTTGTGGAATTCCAAATCTTACTTTAGAATAATTTGAATTTAGATTGTTTACTTTTACGAATTGATAACGTTCCGTTAAGTAAGATTTGAACCATAATAGGGCTGTCCCTGTGATTCCAACCATGTTTTCTAACCTTTCTATGAGAATATTGTGGTCTATTGTATCGAAGGCTGCGCTTAGGTCAAGAAGCACCAACAGGGATACGTGGCCTTGATCAGAGGCAAGAAGAAGATCATTTGTTATCTTGACTAGAGCTGTCTCTGTACTATGATGTTGCCTGAATCCAGATTGGAATTTTTCATATATATGATTCTTATGTAGATATGAACTAAGTTGTTGGGCCACAGCTCTTTCTAAGATCTTAGACAGAAATGGCAAATTAGAAATAGGCCTGTAATTAGACAGTGTACTAGCATCAAGATTTGGTTTCTTGATCATAGGTTTAATAACTGCTAGTTTAAAAGCTTTGGGTACATGGCCCAGACTAAGCGATGAGTTTACTATAGTTAAAAGAGGATCAATAATAGCTGGTAGTACTTCTTTGAGCAACTTTGTGGGAATTGCGTCAAGTGTGCAAGTTGTACAGTTTGCGGAGGTGATAATCTTCTCTAGTTCTAATTGTGGGAGTGGGTAAAAGGTTTCAAGTCTTTCTTTTACAGTTATATTATGTTTTATTTCATTCACATCAGGTGGCAGCCAGGATGGATTTGATCCTGTGGCTAGAGTTTGTTGTCTAATATTCTCAATTTTATTATTAAAAAAGTCCATAAAATCTTTACTGGTGAGAGTTGCTGGAATTAGTTGTTCAGAACCTGCTTGATTTTTTGTAATTCTAGAAAACACACTAAACAGTGCTCTCGGATTATTTTTATTATTGGAGATCAGCGAGGCCAGATATGCTGAGCGAGCTTTAGTGAGGGCATTTCTATACTCTATAAGGCTGTCCTTCCAGGCAGAATGAAACACTTCAAGCTTGGTTGATCGCCATTTCCGCTCTAGTTTTCGTAATGTTTGTTTTAAAGTACGGGTCTTATCGTTATACCATGGTGCGAGCTTTTTCTGTCTTATACTTTTATGTTTAAGTGGTGCTACCTTTTCTAAAGTAGATCGACAGGTATTTTCTAGGTAGTCAGTTAGTACATCTAGGTCCATTGGGTCTGATGGAGTTGGAACTGGGGTCGATAGTTCTGGTAGGTTTTCTATAAATTGTAGGGCGGTAGATGGTTTTATTATACGCCTTGTAGAATAGCGAGGGTTCTTACATAGATTATGGATAAAACGTAGCTCATATGAAATTAAGTAATGATCGGAGATTGCTGAGGATTGCGGTAAGATATTAATTTTGTCAATGTTAAGACCTAGTGTCAGAACTAAGTCTAAAGTGTGGCTGCAGTAGTGTGTAGGCCCTGTTACATTTTGAGTAATACCAATAGAGTCTAAGATTGAGGTAAATGCCTTTTTTAGTGGGTCACTTTCCTTCTCGAAATGGATATTGAAATCTCCTACAATTATAACTTTATGATTGCACACCGCTAGGTTTGTAGCAAAATCGCTGAATTCTTTCAGAAATTCTAAGTAAGGCCCTGGTGGTCTGTAAATGTTGCATAATAAAAATGCGTCCTTTTTTGTGACCGGATTTGTAATAATAGTGGAGAGAACCTCAAAAGAAGAAAAGGTGTCACATTGTTTAAGACTAATTTCTAGGGTATTTTGGTAAATTACACATACTCCACCTCCTTTGCCTGATATTCTTGGGCTATGTGCATAATTATAGCCTAGGGGGGTGGCTTCATTTAGTGCTAAATATTCATTTGGTTTAACCCACGTTTCCGTGAGACAGAAAACATTGAATTTATGATCACTTATAATATCATTTACGATGAGTGCTTTTGAGTTTAGCGATCTTATGTTGAGTAACCCAAATTTTAGTTCTGAGGTGTTGCTGCTAGGTGTTGTGTATGATTTAATATTGATTAGGTTGCTGAAACAGGCTGATTTTGTTTTTCTACTTTTACATTTAGTTCGGGGGAAAGACACAGTCTCAATACAGTTGAACCTGGGTGACGCCTCAAGACAGTTCGCAGACGGTCGGTTTAGCCTGTCTGTCTGCGGCCTGGTCCCGGCTCTGGATTGTCAGCAGCTATCTACACTACTCTGCCGACTAACTAAAAGACTATGTGCTATACTGCAAGAAAGTAAGGCAGCACCCTCCCGCGTGGGGTGGATACCATCCCTACCTATAAGACCAGGCTTGCCCTCAAAACGTAACCAATTGTCTATAAAGCCCACTTGATTTTCGGAACACCACTTGGACATCCAGCAGTTTAACGCCGAAAGTCTGCTGTAAGCTTCGTCGCCACGCCGCATTGGTATGGGACCAGAGCAGATTACGGCATCGGACATCGTCTGGGCCAGTTTAATCACCTCTGTAATATTACCCTTAGTTACCTCAGACTGCCGCAGACGAATATCATTGGCCCCTACATGAATGACTACCCTCGAATATCTCCTATTAGCTAACAGTCTAAGGTTGCCACTAATATCCGGCGCTCTGGCTCCCGATAAACAGCTAACTGTTACTGCCGGCGCCCCTAAAGGAGTAGCTAGTTTCACGTGCCGAACAATAGAGTCTCCTATAACCAGAGCACTCTTAACAGGCTCCTCAGCGGGTGCTTCGCTGAGCGGGGCAAACCTGTTTGACACGCGAATCGGAGGAGCGTGGTGTCCCGGTGGGCTAGCTTTGGCCTCAGCGTTAGCATCAGCCTTAGCTTTCCGGCTATGACGCCGAGACGTCACCCATTCACCCCGCTGTGAGGGCTCTAACGCCGGAGTCGTGGGGGTGCTAACTCTCCCTAAAGCACCCGGAGTTGCTAACACTGAATCTCGCTGTTTATCCCTCAACAATAATAAGCTCCGGATGCGCACTTCTAGCTGGTCCACTTTATCCACCAGAGAGCTAACTAGCTGACACTTACTACAAATACAACCACTATATTTATCGCTAGAGGTGGAAAAGGGCGTTAAACTAAACATGCCACACTCTGAACAGGCAAAACAGCCAGTAGTAGCCATGGAATTGCAGGTACTTACCGCTTTTAGTGAATTTTAGTAACTTACACCAAGAACGTTACTCCAGGGTCCGGTGGCAGTTTTAGTGCCTCTGTAATGAATATTCCTGCGGAGACAATCTAAAAGATAGATCTATGGATGGTTAGTAGGTTATAAAAACAGATATAAATATAAAAATAACAATGGAAACGATTAAACAGGAAAACCCGAGCGATCAAAACAGCTTCCAAACGGGTGTAGAGTAGGTGTGAGACCGGGTTGTAGCTTAACATTACTGGCTGATGTAACTTTGGTAACTGACAAAGCGACACATTTATGTTATGATTAAAACCAATATTTAACAAAAAATATATTCATTAAGCACATGTAAAATGTTGTATTCTAATCAAATGATATTTAAAAGAGACCGTAGCAAACTGGCTTCAATGGGAAAGCTCCATGGCTGGCGTTGCCAGCTCCCGCACGAGTTATGCACAGGGGCCATGTCTTCATTAATTCAGACTTATTATCCTGGATTTAAGTCCTTTATAGAGTATTTAGTTATTTTTTTATAACGTCTCTTCCTTACACATGTAAACAATCGTACACACACAAAAATGCGTGTATTTGTATAACTAAAAATGTGAGTCTGTAAACAAGTTTTAGTCCCCACACCGAGATTATATCCATCCACACACAGACAAAGAGAGAGTCCACCAGTTTCGCTACACTACACTTTGGTTGGGTTTTTATGTACGGTTTCTAATTCTATATTTTTGTTGTGATATCAGTTATAATTGAATATGTATTTTGTCTTGTTCACCAGTGATATTTTTCAGTTACTGTAGTTAAAACAGCATTTAACTAATCCTTACATATTCATGATAGGATTTACATCACACACTGTAGCTGACACGAAACATAAATCCTTTGTGAACATAGTCCCTACGTTTCATCTGAATTATTCATAACATAGTGAGCGAAGCACTGACCTATGGCTACGTTGAGCCCTACGTGAGCAGTGTGAAGACAGCAATATTAGTAAGCTGATCCCCATAGCAACTGGAAGTTAATTTTTCACAATAAAAAACCTCTGGTGTTTAGTACCTTAAAATTTGTAAACATGCATATTATTATATAACTTCATTCATAACATGCTCTAAAGCTTTTCATAATTTTATATCAAACAAACATCACTATTCTCTCACACTGTGTGTGACACATACTGAGATTTGACATTGATAAATTATGTGCATTCTTTTAATAGCATACTGCTAAACAATACAGTGTCAATACAAACCCATGGTGAAATTAACTTTCCAGATCCTCCTCTTTCTGTAAACATGTATATGTTAAAAGATACATTAAATTACTTATGTTTTATTTAATTATGTGTATCTACTTCTATATATAAATTAAGAGAGGATAAATCTCCTTCAAAATGAAATTGAACAAAAAATTCTAAATTAAAAAAGGGTTTTTTCAGCAGTTCAGTGGTGGTTGAAGTGAGGGGTTTATATATATATATATATATATATATATATATGTGTGTGTGTGTGTGCGTGTGCTTTAAAACGTATTTATATATGTATAATGTTTATACAAAATCTCATAAAAAAAAAAACATGGTCAAATCCAACACGTTTAGAGACCAACGACATTCCATACACCTGGACCCCCATGACTACTGACGAAGAACACTCAGAAAAGTGACACTGAGCCTGCTGTGGGCCAACGCTGTTTTCTGACTGTGACTCTGAGCCGAGTGTAGTCAATTCACAAAAAACATTATAAGAACGCAGTACCAAAGCATGGCTCAATGTTGCATGTAGGTATTTGAGTATACACTAAGTAGGCTACGAGCTTATTGTTTTTAGTCCAATACATTTTATAAACTTGAATTCCTGTTTTTTTTTCTTTCATCTGTTTTAAATTATGCTCTAAACGTGTTGGATTCTCCGTGTTAACACGCAGCGTATAATTTCGTGTTAACACGTTAAGTTTGTGTATTTCGTGAATCATGATGCTTTACTGCCACCTACTGGTGTATGGCGTTATTGCTGAAACAACATAAAGCCTTAACTTACCAAATAACGGAAACAATTCCAGTGTTTAATGTTCTGAACAATGTTTATGAGATTTTGTATAAACATTATACAAACATAATATTTATATAAACATAAATACGTTTAAAAGCGCACACACACATATATATATATATACCCCTCACTTCAACCACCACTGAATTTACTGCTGAAAAAAGCCCTTTAATTCAGATTTTTTTGTTCAATTTAATTTTGAAGGAGATTTATCCTCTCTTAACATATATAAGTACATACACATAATTAAATAACACATGAGTAAATTAATGTATCTTTACACATAGTATACATGTTTACAGAAAGAGGAGGATCTGGAAAGTTAATTTCACTATGGGTTTGTATTGACACTGTATTGTTTACCAGTATGCTATTAAAAGAATGCACATAATTTATCAATGTGAATGAATTACGCCTCAGTATGTGTCACACACAGTGTGAGTGAATAGTGATGTTTGTTTCTTATAAAATTATGAAAAGCTTTAGAGCATGTTATGAATGAAGTTATATAATAATATGCATGTTTACAAATTTTAAGGTACTAAACAACAGTTTTTTTTTATTGTGAAACATAAACAGCTTACTAGTATTGCTGTCTTCACACTGCTCATGTAGGGCTCAACGTAGCCACAGGTCAGTGCTTAGCTCACTATGTTATGAATAATTCAGATGAAACGTAGGGACTACGTTCACAAAGGATTTATGTTTCGTGTCAGCTACAGGGTGTGATGTAAATCCTATCATGAATATGTAAGTACGCCCGGATTTGAGGCCTCCCATTGGCGAAAACCTTAAGAAGCGTGTAAACGTGTCAATTTTGGTCACGTTATCACGACAAAATTTTACGTGTCAACACGCAAATTTTTAATAACGTGTTAACAAGCATGTGTTCACACGTTTAGAGCCCAACGCTGTTCTATAAGAGACCAACGCCATTCCATACACCTGGACCCCCATGACTGCTGACGAAGTGACACTGAGCATTACATTATCACTCACACTATACAGTGTAAAAAGAAAATTGCTTCAATTGGTAACAAGTAATTCAATTAAGTTTTTTCAATTTATTTTTTTAAGGTTAAACTTAAACAATTAAGTTGGATAAACTTAATTGAATTACTTGTTACCAATTGAAGCAATTCAATTAAGTTGGATCAACTGTTTTCTTTTTACAGTGTACTTAAAATACAGCTTACATTTAAATAATTTTAAAAGTGTTTTTTAGCATGTTATTTTAGTTTTGCAAATAGGAGTCAAATACCTTTACGCTACTCAGAAATTCAACTTGGTTAAAATAATAAATCTACATTGCACAAATGGAATATTTTAAAATTTTATTGTGAAAACCTCACAAACTTAGTTTTTCACAAAAACTTGTGCATTAAACATACTACAGATGCATCCCATCTCCTCCAAAGGCTGCCCTTCTACTCCTGTACAGTTTAAGGAGTTTTGGCACATGTGTCCAGTGCATCATGAAACTGACTCTTCAGGTTGATGGCAGTTATTCTACGAAACTCACTGCATATCTAGAGAGAGAGAGGAGTAAACAATAGAGAATACAGATTATCAGTCATTACGTACAGAGCCTGAACATTTCTAGACAAACACTGATTCAGTTGATAACAGTTATGCAGGGATCCAGACAAAAACCATCCCGTCATCCCAAGGCCAAAAAAATAGCCCACAGGAAAATTGCTCTTTTGGGACGCTTTCGTGACAAATGTTGTGCGCGATAAAACTTGTTGCCTTTAAATAACATTACTGTGGTTGGACAATGCTGTACGCTTCTTGGTTAATAAGTAAATAACTAAAAAAATAAGTAAATAATCCAAACAGCTGATGACTTCGCATTATAACAGTTTTGGAACTGTTCTGGGGAAAAAAAGTTAAGTATCATTTTAGACAAGTAAACTAGATTGGTTCACACTAGGTTTTGCAGTGTGAAACAATCCTACAAAAACTATAAAAAGAAAAATATGCTGAAATGGGCCAGAGTCACAAGTACAGCAAACAAACACTACTCACCTGACTCTCCAAGAACAGTGCTGGCCATCATTCTCGAACCAGACCAACCAGAGGTTCCTGCTCAACAACCTCCTTCCACCGTAAAGAAAATGTTTGGACCCTTTTTATCTATCTCAGCCCTCGTTGCCTTTCTCTCTTCTTCCAAGGAATCCTCACTCAGCCCTGCAGGGCTATATCGCAAACATCTTTATAATCACAAAGATCACATTTGAAGGTAGAACTTTGGTGACATGTAGATAATTTACTGTGACATTTTGAAAAACGACATATCAAGGAACACACACAATTGGAGTGAAAACAGGGCCAGCGTGTACCATGAAATCCATGGCGTACTCTGTGGTGCTTCAACCCAACGTCTGTGTCTTGGCTTGTGAAAGAGCAGATTTTGCACTTCATCTAATGTATCCCTTTTTTCCTTGAAAATGAAAACAATATTAGTGTTAGTATTGTCATTGTACACAATTATAGTTTGTAAATGCAATTACAGAACCACAAACTCTATGTAACGTTATTTAATGTTTTTGTAATTTATTTACACACACACACACATATATTACATTTAGCTAAATGTTTTGAGAAACAGACGATGTTAGGTATAGTGCTAGTGCTGTTAGACACCTACGAACTTCTCAAAAGCAAAACAAAAAACAAATAGTAGGTCTGATTCAGACAATACGGATATTTTTGTATCTTTGACGGCTTAATCTTGTAATAACACCCTGCTGCTTTCATATAAATGATATCAGACTAAAGGAGCGTTGTTGTAGTCAGCATCCTGAATTTTCCGTTCTACCTTAAACAGCTCAACAAACACCGAGGAGGCTCAATATAGCGTTACCTATTCCGGTATTTAAGGTGGAATGGAAAAAAGCCAGCCAACAAGATACATAACATTTTCAAAATAGAACATAAAGAAAGCGCTCAGGCTTGTTACAGCCTGCTTGAGTCTGTTACGTTGGGCATTTGATTAAATGAAACAAACGGCTCATATTCAAACTTTCCATGGCTCAGTCGAGTTGGCAAAGTTAGCTAATATAACAATGCCACGGCAACTTCCCTCACATATTCACGGCTTTAAGATAGTGTTAAAACTAGAAACGTAACTTTAAAATGCTTTGTGAACTATCACTAGTTATTTACCTCAATCTTGAATTTCTCCAAACTTCGAGCCACAACAAAGAGGAATCAACCGTCCTTCGCGCGTATTCCCGAACCTCCCACTGAGCATGCGCATGACTAGAACAGAGCATGCGCAGGTTTATCTTAATCAGCAACTTTTCCAAACAAATCTTCTCAACACATTTTTTATGTTGTGCCTACAGGTTGATCAGAACAATACATTTCGTGTTAGATGAACTATCACACAATTGAGTTCTATTCCCAACTCACTATTTCAATGTATAATCAACTAAATTTGAAGTTAGATTTTTTACAGTGCAGTCTGTTTTTTTTTTTAAGGTTTATTAAATGTTTGGTTATGGTGGGTAGCATACTTACTGTTTTATCCGAGTCACGTCGACCGTCGATGTTCGGAAGAAAAAGCGGGGCGCACCTGTTGTCGGTACCAGAGATCTGCCTCGCGCAAAGCTTACGTAATGACGTCAGACGTAAAGCTGCTTTAAACTTAATTGTTTCACGTAGTCTCAAAGTAAAAAGTTATTTTGAGATAAAATGTGTGACTTTTAAGTTAATTGAACTCATGAAAGTAAGTTGTAGGAACTAAGGCAAAAGAATTAATTGAGGTTAATGTAAATAAGTCTATAATAGGAACTACTGCCCAAATACACTTTTTAGAGTGTACAAATGAGTATGTGCAAGTGTGTAAAGCTCTGATATTTAAGTACCCTTTTCTGAAGGAAAATGAGGGGAATGGATGTGTGAGTTAATTCTAATAGTGAAAATTACTTTATTGTTGTTTTTATACTTGTTCTTGTATAATTCAATTTGGAAACAGGTTATTTTCATTTTAAATGGCTTGGCCTGCTCTAAGTGTGTAGAATTACATGAGGTTTCGTAGTTACGGCTGGTAAAATATAGCGCGGATAAGCCCGTTGCAGTGGGCAGACAAGGTGCACTATATTCTGAAGCAACTTTGCGGTTGTATTTTTGGTTGTACACAAGGGACCAAAACTTGCTATATGTTGCTGAACAGCTTTTGATTTGCTCTACAACATTTCTTGTCGACTTTTCTTAGTAAGATAGGGATATCCAAACTCAGATATTTCTGTAATGGTAATTTTTATATGTCTCTGTTGAAAGAACTTGTCTGCTTGTTTGTCAGTATATTCATTTCTAATCGTCAACAGAGCTCAAAAACTAAGTGTATGTCAGGTCAGCTCGAGGTCAATGCTTTATTAGAACAAACCACATCTTGTATATCAAACTGAGATGTCTCTAAGGAAACTAAGCTTGCAGAAACATCGAGTGATTATCTTATGGTTATGACGTATAAACTACCTATATAAATATCTCTGTGAAAACATCTCCTTTGTCCACATTCACATAGTACTCTCTGCTATTGTATGTTGACCACCTTAAGGTTAAATAAACTACTTTCTGATTCCAAATGCTCTGTTAGATTTCAATTCTTAATACTTGTCCTTATTTTCTCCATCACAATTTCAAAAATACATATCAAATTCAAATGTGTACACAGTGCACATTTTAAAATGCTTGTGACAATGATACATGTGTACGTTGAACGTTTTCAAACCCATGCCTTCTTTTTTGTACAAGACTCTGTGTATAATCAGTAATGTTGGAATTGAAATGTCCAAAATTGGAATAATCTGAAATATGTAACATGGAAAAGGTTAAGTACTAGCTGCCTGAGTACCATTTTCAAATGACCAATCATATGTTGCATTAACTTAATAAAAAATAAATAAAAACTACACTGACATACTACCATCTGGCCACAAATGGGAGTATGTGTCCACAATTCCATTTAGACCTAACAGGTGGTGGTGGGGTCTTAGGTCCGAAAGGCCATTTAGTCGAGAAAATAGCAGTTGCTTACCTCTTCGTAGTACCACACCATCCCAATCCACATATATGATACGCCGCTTGGTGGACCTTATCGGCCTAGCGCGCGGCGCACCCTAGACGATTTTTTTTGCAGAGCCCGGGGTCGGGTCCTGGGCACACGTGGTGGGAGCTAAAAATCCTCAAAGTTTGGGCCTTTTACCCGCAATTCTGCATCAATCCACCAGGTGGCTCCCGGAACGTCTCGATTCCAATATATTCCATTACAGGCAAATATATTGGGATTGGGATGGCGTATATATTTATCATTCGTTGAAGTGTTTTGTAATGTTTTTAATACTTTTAACATGCCCAACATCCATAGACATTAACATTTTAAAGTGTTGGCTACTTTGATAAGGCAACACAAACGTCCTTTCACAAAGTTTCCAACTATCTTTGATATATTTATAATGCCAGTAAACCGACAAACACGTAACCACAGTGAGCCAGCCTGCCCTTCTGAAACTCTTGTCCGAACGCCTTACTTTCAAATTTTCAAGTTACCTAACGTTACTGCTGCATTACTTAAGGTGGAAGCGAAAAATGTAAAAGCTTCTGAGCGAACACCAGTCAGAATCCGAATGTTAAACAATACACCTGCATATAGTCAGCACAAAAAGATTGCTCACACATTAAAATCATGCCCAAGATAATGGAACGATGACGTTCAGAAGTAAGTTATAATCCAGCGTCAGGTAATTTAATGTGGAAGCGAAGAGTTGCAATAGAGCTTCTGGGCAACTTCAATGTTAAGAATCAGTAGTTTAAAATTATACAAGCACATACAGGTGCTGGTCATAAAATTTGAATGTATGCAAGACATGGGTTTCAGCTGTCATGTTCCTTATGCCAAGCCACTCTTGAACAAGAGACAGCGTCAGGAAAAAGGACTGGACTGCTCCTGAGTGGTCCAAAGTTATGTTCCCTGATTAAAGTAAATTAGATTAGATTAGATTCGACTTTATTGTCATTGTGCAGAGTACAAGTACAGGGCCAATGAAATGTAGTTAGCATCTAACCAGAAGTGCAATATATTACATTATTTACATAAAGTGCAGTAGTGATATTATAGTGATTTTCGTGCCCTGCCCAGGCAGCGTTTATGGTAGATGTCCTCGAAGGAACTTGAAACTGGACACCTGATCCACTGCAGTTCCGTTGATGTAAATGGGGGCGTGAGCTTGATTCCTAGTCCGTCTGAAGTCCATGATGATCGCCTTTGTTTTGAGCATGTTTAGTACTAGGTTATTGTTTTGGCACCACAAGGACAGATGCTGTACTTCATCCCGGTAGGGCGTTTCATTATTGTCTGTAATCAAGCCTATCACCATGGTGTCATCTGCGAATTTGACTATGGTGTTTGAACCATAGGCAGGTACACAGTCATGGGTGAAGAGAGAGTACAGAATCGGGCTAAGAACACAACCTTGTGGAACGCCAGTGTTCAAGGTGATGGTTGATGAATGAAGGTTGCCTAATCTAACAGATTGGGGTCTGTTAGACAGGAAGTCTAAAATCCAGTGGCAGAGTGATGTGCTGATACCCAGATGGTTGAGTTTGGATATCAGCATAGACGGAATCACTGTGTTGAATGCAGAACTAAAATCGATGAACAGCATACTCACCTATGAGTTTTGACAGTCCAGTTGGGTTAGTGCCGTGTGTAGTGCTGTTGAGATAGCGTCCTCGGTGGATCTGTTGCTACGATAAGCAAACTGGTGTGGGTCCAGCGTAGCAGGCAGGCAGGATTTCAAGTGAGAAAGAACTAGTCTTTTAAAGCACTTGGAAATTATTGGGGTGAGTGCTACAGGTCGAAAGTCATTAAAGTCTGAAGCAGTAGAATGCCTAGGCACAGGCACAATGATGGCTGACTTAAAGATAGATGGTACAGCTGCCTGGGCAAGCGAAACATTAAAGATGTGAGCGAAGACACCCGCAAGTTCCACAGCACAAGCTCTTAGCACACGGCCAGGTACACCATCAGGGCCAGCTGCCTTCCGTGCATTCACTCTGCTCAGCATGCGACTGACATCCGAAGTGGAAAGTACAAGTGGGTTGTCGTCGGTGGAAGATTTATTGAAGATATCAATATCATCTGGTCGAAACGAGCGTAGAAGTTGTTCAGCTCATCAGGGACTGAAGCACTGTTGGTAGATGGAACAAAGCTAGTTGGTTTATAGTCAGTCAGGGCGTGTATTCCCTGCCACATACGCCGAGGGTCAGAGGAGGTAAAGTGCTCCTCAATCCGGCGTTTGTAGCAGTGCTTGGCTATAGCTATTAGTCTCTTCATATTGCCAGCAACCCCAGTGGGCGGTACAGAGGACTCTTGTACCCTGAGCGCTTGTTGATTTGTTTCAGGACAGAGTTAGTGTAGGTGTCCAAGTGGATGTGTGAGACTGTGGTGGCTCGGGCAGCATACTCACTCCAGTCGGTGTGCTGGAACTGTTGCTGAAGGAAGGAGTCAGCCCCATCCATCCAGATCTTTACAGTTCTGGTTGAAGGCTTAATCCTATGCATGACTGCAGTGTATTTGGGAAGCAGGAACAAAGAAAGATAATCGGACAGTCCAAGATGGGGGAGGGGTGTTGTTTTGAAGCTGGTTAAAGTCAAACCGATGCTGAATCCGGTGTTTGTGCGGTGAATGTTAATTTCCAAAAGTGTCTGTCTGTCGTAACTGTAGTTCGCAAGAGTTATTTGCGCAAGAAAACTGGAGATAGCTAAGTACAGAAGTATAACATCACTAAAACCGGTAAGACGCTGAGCCTCGCAGTGTGATCGCGATGCCATCTTGGT
Organism: Hoplias malabaricus; assembly: GCF_029633855.1. NCBI lineage: Eukaryota > Metazoa > Chordata > Actinopteri > Characiformes > Erythrinidae > Hoplias > Hoplias malabaricus. The sequence continues at coordinate 38,199,297 of NC_089815.1, read as the reverse complement.
CCTGGGAGACCAAGGACCATTTCCTATGGAAATCAAGGTCCCAGAATCTGGAGGAAGAGAGGAGAGGCACAGAATCCACGTTGCTCGAGGTACCCTGCAAAGTTTCCACAGTCAGTGGCAGTTTGGGGTCCCATGTCATCTGATGGTGTGGGTCCACTGTATTTTCTGAGGTCCAAGGTCAACGCAGCCGCCTACCAGGGAGATTTAGATTACTTTATGCTTCCTTATGCCTCCAAGCGAGGTGGGTTAGTGCAGTGTGTAGTGCTGTTGAGATAGCGTCCTCGGTGGATCTGTTGCTACGATAAGCAAATTGGTGTGGGTCCAGCGTAGCAGGCAGGCAGGATTTCAAGTGAGAAAGAACTAGTCTTTTAAAGCACTTGGAAATTATTGGGGTGAGTGAGGCACAAGCACAACGATGGCTGACTTAAAGATAGATGGTACAGCTACCTGGGCAAGCGAAACATTAAAGATGTGAGTGAAGACACCCGCAAGTTCCACATCACAAGCTCTTAGCACCCGGCCAGGTACACCATCAGGGCCAGCTACCTTCCATGCATTCACTCTGCTCAGCATGCGACTGACGTCCGAAGTGGAAAGTACAAGCTCGCACAAATCACTCAGAGAGAGCGGGCAGCATGCACAAAACACTCAGAGAGAGCGCGCAGTTTGCACAAAACACTCAGAGAGCGCGCAGATTGCACAAAACACTCAGCGAAAGCGCGCAGCACGCACAAAACCCTCAGCGAGAGCGCGCAGTTTGCACAAAACACACAGAGAGAGCGCAAAGCTCGCAAAAAAAAACTCAGAGAGAGCGCGCAGTTCGCACAAAACACTCATAGAGAGCGCGCAGTTTGCACAAAACACTCAGAGAGAGCGCGCAGCACTCACAAAATTTCTGTTGAAGCCATAGCATAACTCAATGGTGAGTCAAAAGCGGCAGAGGTTACTTTTTTTTAAAAAAACCGTGACCCAGGCAAAGCTCCATATTTGTAACGGCAAATGCAAAGCTGGTTAAGGCATAACTTTGTTGGGGTTAACCTTTTGTCTGAAGTGTCTTACATAACTTCAAGTCTTGTGTGAATGTGTTCACCGGAAAAATACTCCAACAGCGCTCCGTATAACATGGATAAAACAATTATTTACAACACATACCAAGTCGACGTTAACAGAGCACGTTTTATAAATAATATAGAAGACACGGGTTAGCCTTTTTTTTGTAAGCACAGGGCTGACATTTTATGAAACACACTTTACCTTGTGTGAGCACTATATCTACAATGTTTGAATCCATTTTTAAAAAAGGTTCTTCTTTTTTGCAGCTTGAACACAACTAAATCAGATGCAGTGGGCATGTAAATTTTGCAAATTTGTGTATGAAAGAAAGGGCAACTGCTTAGACATTACAGATACAGAAACATGGTGGTTACAGCCACCAGTGAAACGCATGTTGGAGCGCTGGCCAGCCCTTTTCAGAAAGCAGCAGGTATGGTAACAAATATGTAATTTATGTAAAATAAAACATACAATCATATTAACATGAACATATTACTTCTACAAGAGTAAATGTATTTTAATTTGTGTAATCTGTTAATGTGGTACAAATCGAATTATGGCTCTATGTGTGCTGTGTTTTTCCTAAAGGTTTTTGCTGAGTTCACAAGGGTGGCAAGTAAAGATCTTGAACAAGACTTTTTTGAGGCCTTGGACAGTCACACCCCACGATTCCTTGAGATCTTTAAATCCAGGAAAGGAATTATTGGCAGTACACTTGCAGACATTGTTGCCCAAGTTGAAATTAAGGTAAGGAATCTTTTTATTACAATTTGGAATGTTACTTTTATAAGAGTGATCCAGTCACCTCCTTAATGGAACACTAGATAATATTTTTTACCTTAATTTTTTAGCTTAATTACAGCTTAAAAATCATTGTGATGCTCCACTGATCTTAGCTAGTGTTCCTTTAAGGTTGGTTAGTTTTCCTGTAGACTTGTCATCATCAACTAATTCCAAACATGAGAACCAACATTTATTTGCCATGGAGCTGCACTATTTCCCGAAAACTATTAAAGACAAATCAGTTATTTTTGTGCTGTGTAATGTTTCTTTCATTTTTAATGGTTCTTTCTAAAACCATGGAGCCCAAAGACAGACAAGTTAAACAAAACAGCACAAACACCCAATAATATTTTTTTTAGCAGATGAATCCTGTTTTAATGGGATGGTAACATATATTATAGAACACAGACACCTATGTGTTTTAACTTATAATTTATCACACATTTGTCTCATGTTTATTTTTAGATATTTTGGTTTGTTTTTTCTTAACTTGTAGATCCAGGATATTACAGCAATGTGGACTGCTGTCCTTCGTTGTCTTCCAGGTTTATCTTGGAGATTAGGCAGTGAGTACTTCAAGGTCTGTTTTGTAAGTATTACATCAAATTGTATAATTAAAATTTACTTAGTGAAGACATGAAGGTTTTGCAATAATATATTTTTTCATTATATTTACCTTTTGTCTGCAGGATTCAGATACCATCACAGATTTCATTCAGGTTCCTGATGGGTTATTGACTGTTATACCTGAAGACAGCCAGCAACCAGGTCCAAATGCCATACACTTTGAGCCATCTAGCATTAATATCATACTGGAAGGTAACGTTATGGAGAACATTGAAAACCATGCTCAAGCTATTTGCCTGACATTTGAACTACTATAAAACCTTCATTTGGACTATCCCAAAAGACTGGAGAACACATTTGACTTGCTAAACCTGGGAGTAGGCAATCTGAGCCCAAAATAATTTAAGGGATTTCTAAGTTTCGATGGACCCAGCTTTACCCTCTTATTGATGTTAGGCTCTCATTTATATGGTTTGCACTTGCAAAATGTTCTTGTGTTGTTCATAATGTGTCAAAGCACTTAAATTTATTGTGCAAAACTTTAGCTTGGTTAAGTGCATTAAACATTATTGTACATTTTTGTTTATTACACAGACTGTGCCATTTGAGTCATTCAAGAATAAAGATTACTGGAGGTTTTCTTTTAAAAAATATTTTTAATTGACTTAAATGTGGAATTAATTTTATTTTTGGGTAACTTTATGTATTTAGATAGGCTGATGTGCTCTGTGATGTAATGGAATTTGATTAAAATAAACCAGAAGTACTACTGAATAATAGTTCTTTGTTGTGCTTACTTTATTTTTCTAAGGCAATCGGTTTCCTAAATTCTATTAAGTAAACAGGACTCTTGTGGAATTATGTTAACTTGGGTAACATAAGTTGGCAGTACTTAAAAATGGCAACTTACATCTATGTACTACTTAATGTCAGAACAACTCATATCAATTAAGTAAATACAGTTGCGTTTTAAGTACACTTAAATGATAGACGTTAAGTTAACATAACTTCAAAATAATAGTTATATTTACTTAACTATTTCAAGGCAACCGGATTCCTAAATTCCTTTAAGTAAGATCAACTTATCACATTTTACAGTGCAAAGAAAAACCTCAGCGAGAGCCCGCAGGACGTACAAAACACTCAGCGAGAGGGTGCAGCACGCACAAAACCCTCAGCGAGAGCGCGCAGCACGCACAAAACACACAGAGAGAGAGCGCAGTTTGCACAAAATACTCAGAGAGACCGCAAAGCTCGCAAAAAAAACCTAAGAGAGATAGCGCAGTCCGCACAAAACACTCAGCGAGAGCCAGCAGTTTGCACAAAACACTCAGATCGCAAAGCTCGCAAGAAAAACCTCAGACAGATCGCACAGCACGCACAAGATACTCAGAGAGATCGCAAAGCAAAAAAAACCTCAGAGAGAGCGCACAGTTTGCACAAAACACACAGAGAGATCGCAAAGCTCGCAAACACAGAGATCGCAAAGCTCACAAAAAAACCTCAGAGAGATCGCGCAGCACCCACAAAACACTCAGAGAGATCGCAAAGCTCACAAAAAAACCTCAGACAGATCGGCAGCACCCACAAAACACTCAGAGAGATCACAAAGCTCGCAAGAAAAGCCTCAGAGAGATCGAGCAGCACGCAAAAAACACTCAGAGAGATTGCAAAGCTCATAAAAAAAACCTCAGAGAGATCGCGCAGCATGCACAAAACACACAGAGAGATCACAAAGCTCACAAAAAAAAAACATCAGAGAGATGGCGCAGCACGCACAAAACACACAGAGAGATCGCAAAGCTCACAAGAAAACCTCAGAGAGAGAGCGCAGCCCGCACAAAACACTCAGAGAGATCGCAAAGCTCACAAAAAAACCTCAGAGAGATCGCAAAGCTCGCAAGAAAAACCTCAGAGAGATCGCAAAGCTCACAAAAAAAACTCAGACAGATCGCGCAGCACGCACAAAACACACAGAGATCGCAAAGCTCGCAAAAAAACCTCAGAGAGATCGCAAAGCTCGCAAGAAACGCCTCAGACAGATCGCGCAGCACCCACAAAACACTCAGAGAGATCACAAAGCTCGCAAGAAAAGCCTCAGAGAGATCGAGCAGCACGCAAAAAACACTCAGAGAGATCGCAAAGCTCATAAAAAAAACCTCAGAGAGATCGCGCAGCATGCACAAAACACACAGAGAGATCACAAAGCTCACAAAAAAAAAAACATCAGAGAGATGGCGCAGCACGCACAAAACACACAGAGATCGCAAAGCTCACAAGAAAACCTCAGAGAGAGCGCGCAGCCCGCACAAAACACTCAGAGAGATCGCAAAGCTCACAAAAAAACCTCAGAGAGATCGCAAAGCTCACAAAAAAACCTCAGAGAGATCGCAAAGCTCGCAAGAAAAACCTCAGAGAGATTGCGCAGCATGCACAAAACCCACAGAGAGATCGCAAAGCTCACAAAAAAAACTCAGAGAGAGCGCGCAGCACGCACAAGATACTCAGAGATCGCAAAGCTCACAAAAAAAAACCTCAGACAGATCGCGCAGCACGCACAAAACACACAGAGAGATCGCAAAGCTCACAAGAAAAGCCTCAGAGAGATTGCAAAGCTCACAAAAAAACCTCAGAGAGAGCGCGCAGCCCGCACAAAACACTCAGAGAGATCGCAAAGCTCACAAAAAAACCTCAGAGAGATCGCAAAGCTCGCAAGAAAAACCTCAGAGAGATCGCAAAGCTCGCAAGAAAAATCTCAGACAGATCGCGCAGCATGCACAAAACACACAGAGAGATCGCAAAGCTCATAAGAAAAGCCTAAGAGAGATCGCAAAGCTCACAAAAAAACCTCAGAGAGATCGCAAAGCTCGCAAGAAAAACCTCAGACAGATCGCGCAGCACGCACAAAACACACAGAGATCGCAAAGCTCGCAAAAAAACCTCAGAGAGATCGCAAAGCTCGCAAGAAAAGCCTCAGAGAGATCGAGCAGCACGCAAAAAACACTCAGAGAGATCGCAAAGCTCATAAAAAAAACCTCAGAGAGATCGCGCAGCATGCACAAAACACACAGAGAGATCACAAAGCTCACAAAAAAAAAAAACATCAGAGAGATGGCGCAGCACGCACAAAACACACAGAGAGATCGCAAAGCTCACAAGAAAACCTCAGAGAGAGCGCGCAGCCCGCACAAAACACACAGAGAGATCGCAAAGCTCACAAAAAAACCTCAGAGAGATCGCAAAGCTCGCAAGAAAAACCTCAGAGAGATCGCAAAGCTCGAAAGAAAAACCTCAGACAGATCGCGCAGCATGCACAAAACACACAGAGAGATCGCAAAGCTCACAAGAAAAGCCTCAGAGAGATCGCAAAGCTCACAAAAAAACCTCAGAGAGATCGCAAAGCTCGCAAGAAAAACCTCAGAGAGATTGCGCAGCATGCACAAAACCCACAGAGAGATCGCAAAGCTCACAAAAAAAACTCAGAGAGAGCGCGCAGCACGCACAAGATACTCAGAGATCGCAAAGCTCACAAAAAAAAACCTCAGACAGATCGCGCAGCACGCACAAAACACACAGAGAGATCGCAAAGCTCACAAGAAAAGCCTCAGAGAGATCGCAAAGCTCACAAAAAAACCTCAGAGAGATCGCGCAGCACGCACAAAACACACAGAGAGATCGCAAAGCTCACAAAAAAAAACTCAGACAGATCGCGCAGCACCCACAAAACACTCAGAGAGATCGCAAAGCTCGCAAGAAAAGCCTCAGAGAGATCGAGCAGCACCCACAAAACACTCAGAGAGATCGCAAATCTCATAAAAAAAACCTCAGAGAGATCGCGCAGCATGCACAAAACACACAGAGAGATCGCAAAGCTCACAAAAAAAACCTCAGACAGATCGCGCAGCACCCACAAAACACTCAGAGAGATCGCAAAGCTCGCAAGAAAAACCTCAGACAGATCGCGCAGCATGCACAAAACACACAGAGAGATCGCAAAGCTCACAAGAAAAGCCTCAGAGAGATCGCAAAGCTCACAAAAAAACCTCAGAGAGATCGCAAAGCTCGCAAGAAAAACCTCAGAGAGATCGCGCAGCATGCACAAAACCCACAGAGAGATCGCAAAGCTCACAAAAAAAACTCAGAGAGAGCGCGCAGCACGCACAAGATACTCAGAGAGATCGCAAAGCTCGCAAAAAAAACCTCAGACAGATCGAGCAGCATGCACAAAACACACAGAGAGATCGCAAAGCTCACAAAAAAAACCTCAGACAGATCGCGCAGCATGCACAAAACACACAGAGAGATCGCAAAGCTCACAAGAAAAGCCTCAGAGAGATCGCAAAGCTCACAAAAAAACCTCAGAGAGAGCGCGCAGCCCACACAAAACACTCAGAGAGATCGCAAAGCTCACAAAAAAACCTCAGAGAGATCGCAAAGCTCGCAAGAAAAACCTCAGAGAGATCGCAAAGCTCGCAAGAAAAATCTCAGACAGATCGCGCAGCATGCACAAAACACACAGAGAGATCGCAAAGCTCATAAGAAAAGCCTCAGAGAGATCGCAAAGCTCACAAAAAAACCTCAGACAGATCGCGCAGCATGCACAAAACCCACAGAGAGATCGCAAAGCTCACAAAAAAAAAATCAGAGAGAGCGCGCAGCACGCACAAGATACTCAGAGATCGCAAAGCTCACAAAAAAAAACCTCAAACAGATTCGCAAAGCTCACAAAAAAAACCTCAGACAGATCGCGCAGCACGCACAAAACACACAGAGAGATCGCAAAGCTCACAAAAAAAAACTCAGACAGATCGCGCAGCACCCACAAAACACTCAGAGAGATCGCAAAGCTCGCAAGAAAAGCCTAAGAGAGATCGAGCAGCACCCACAAAACACTCAGAGAGATCGCAAATCTCATAAAAAAAACCTCAGAGAGATCGCGCAGCATGCACAAAACACACAGAGAGATCGCAAAGCTCACAAAAAAAACCTCAGACAGATCGCGCAGCACCCACAAAACACTCAGAGAGATCGCAAAGCTCGCAAGAAAAACCTCAGACAGATCGCGCAGCATGCACAAAACACACAGAGAGATCGCAAAGCTCACAAGAAAAGCCTCAGAGAGATCGCAAAGCTCACAAAAAAACCTCAGAGAGATCGCAAAGCTCGCAAGAAAAACCTCAGAGAGATCGCGCAGCATGCACAAAACCCACAGAGAGATCGCAAAGCTCACAAAAAAAACTCAGAGAGAGCGCGCAGCACGCACAAGATACTCAGAGAGATCGCAAAGCTCGCAAAAAAAACCTCAGACAGATCGAGCAGCATGCACAAAACACACAGAGAGATCGCAAAGCTCACAAAAAAAACCTCAGACAGATCGCGCAGCATGCACAAAACACAGAGAGATCGCAAAGCTCGCAAAAGAACCTCAGAGAGATCGCAAAGCTCGCAAGAAACGCCTCAGAGAGATCGCGCAGCACGCACAAAACACACAGAGAGATTGCAAAGCTCGCAAAAAAACACTCAGAGAGATCGCAAAGCTCACAAGAAAACCTCAGAGAGATCTCGCAGCACGCACAAAACACACAGAGAGATCGCAAAGCACGCAAAAAAACACTCAGAGAGATCGCAAAGCTCACAAAAAAACCTCAGACAGATCGCGCAGCACCCACAAAACACTCAGAGAGATCGCAAAGCTCGCAAGAAAAGCCTCAGAGAGATCGAACATCACGCAAAAAACACACAGAGAGATCGCAAAGCTCACAAAAAAAACCTCAGACAGATCGCGCAGCACGCACAAAACACACAGAGAGATCACAAAGCTCACAAAAAAAACATCAGAGAGATGGCGCAGCATGCACAAAACACACAGAGAGATTGCAAAGCTCACAAAGAAAAAAACATCAGAGAGATGGCGCAGCACGCACAAAACACTCAGAGAGATCGCAAAGCTCACAAAAAAAAAAATATCAGAGAGATGGCGCAGCACGCACAAAACACACAGAGAGATCGCAAAGCTCACAAAAAAACCTCAGAGAGATCGCAAAGCTCGCAAGAAAAACCTCAGAGAGATCGCAAAGCTCGCAAGAAAAACCTCAGACAGATCGCGCAGCATGCACAAAACACACAGAGAGATCGCAAAGCTCACAAGAAAAGCCTCAGAGAGATCGCAAAGCTCACAAAAAAACCTCAGAGAGATCGCGCAGCCCGCACAAAACACTCAGAGAGATCGCAAAGCTCACAAAAAAACCTCAGAGAGATCGCAAAGCTCGCAAGAAAAACCTCAGAGAGATCGCGCAGCACGCACAAAAGACACAGAGAGATCGCAAAGCTCGCAAAAAAACACTCAGAGAGATCGCAAAGCTCACAAAAAAACCTCAGACAGATCGCGCAGCACCCACAAAACACTCAGAGAGATCGCAAGAAAAGCCTCAGAGAGATCGAACATCACGCAAAAAACACTCAGAGAGATCGCAAAGCTCACAAAAAAAAAACATCAGAGAGATGGCGCAGCACGCACAAAACACTCAGAGAGATCGCAAAGCTCACAAGAAAACCTCAGAGAGATCTCGCAGCACGCACAAAACACACAGAGAGATCGCAAAGCTCACAAAAAAAACCTCAGACAGATCGCGCAGCACGCACAAAACACACAGAGAGATCACAAAGCTCACAAAAAAAACATCAGAGAGATGGCGCAGCATGCACAAAACACACAGAGAGATTGCAAAGCTCACAAAAAAAAAGAAACATCAGAGAGATGGCGCAGCACGCACAAAACACTCAGAGAGATCGCAAAGCTCACAAAAAAAAAACCATCAGAGAGATGGCGCAGCACGCACAAAACACACAGAGAGATTGCAAAGCTCACAAGAAAAGCCTCAGAGAGATCGCAAAGCTCACAAAAAAACCTCAGAGAGATCGCAAAGCTCGCAACAAAAACCTCAGAGAGATCGCAAAGCTCGCAAGAAAAACCTCAGACAGATCGCGCAGCATGCACAAAACACACAGAGAGATCGCAAAGCTCACAAGAAAAGCCTCAGAGAGATCGCAAAGCTCACAAAAAAACCTCAGAGAGATCGCGCAGCATGCACAAAACCCACAGAGAGATCGCAAAGCTCACAAAAAAAACTCAGAGAGAGCGCGCAGCACGCACAAAACACTCAGAGAGATCGCAAAGCTCGCAAAAAAAACCTCAGACAGATCGCGCAGCATGCACAAAACCCTCAGAGAGATCGCAAAGCTCACAAAAAAAACCTCAGACAGATCGCGCAGCATGCACAAAACACACAGAGAGATCGCAAAGCTCACAAAAAAAACATCAGAGAGATGGCGCAGCATGCACAAAACCCACAGAGAGATCGCAAAGCTCACAAAAAAAAACCTCAGACAGATCGCGCAGCACGCACAAAACACTCAGAGAGATCGCAAAGCTCGCAAGAAAAGCCTCAGACAGATCGCGCAGCACGCACAAAACACACAGAGAGATCGCAAAGCTCACAAAAAAACACAGAGATCGCAAACCTCACAAAAAAAACCTCAGAGAGATGGCGCAGCATGCACAAGACACTCAGAGAGATCGCAAAGCTCCCAAGAAATATGTCAGAGAGATCGCGCAGGGCGAACAAAACACCTAGAGAGATCGCAAAGCTCGCAAGAAAAAAAAAAAACCTCAGAGAGATCGCAAAGCACGCAAAAAAAGACAGAGAGATCGCAAAGCTCACAATAAAACCTCAGATAGATGGCGCAGTGCGCACAAGACACTCAGAGATCGCAAAGCAAAAAAACCTCAGACAGATAACGCAGCACGCACAAAACACACAGAGAGATCGCAAAGCTCACAAAAAAAACCTCAGACAGATCGCGCAGCACGCACAAAACACACAGAGAAATCGCAAAGCTCGCAAAGCTCACAAAAAAAACCTCAGACAGATCGCGCAGCACGCACAAAACACACAGAGAGATCTCAAAGCTCACAAAAAAAACATCAGAGAGATGGCGCAGCATGCACAAAACACACAGAGAGAGCGCGCAGCACGCACAAGATACTCAGAGAGATCGCAAAGCAAAAAAAACCTCAGAGAGAGCACACAGTTTGCACAAAACACACAGAGAGATCGCGCAGCACGCACAAAACACACAGAGAGATCGCAAAGCTCACAAAAAAACCTCAGAAAGATCGCAAAGCTCGCAAGAAACGCCTCAGACAGATCGCGCAGCATGCACAAAACACACAGAGAGATCACAAAGCTCACAAAAAAAAACATCAGAGAGATAGAGAAATCGCAAAGCTCACAAGAAAACCTCAGAGAGAGCGCGCAGCCCGCACAAAACACACAGAGAGATCACAAAGCTCACAAAAAAAAACATCAGAGAGATAGAGAGATCGCAAAGCTCACAAAAAAACCTCAGAGAGATCGCAAAGCTCGCAAGAAAAACCTCAGAGAGATCGCAAAGCTCGCAAGAAAAACCTCAGACAGATCGCGCAGCATGCACAAAACACACAGAAAGATCGCAAAGCTCACAAGAAAAGCCTCAGAGAGATCGCAAAGCTCACAAAAAAACCTCAGAGAGATCGCAAAGCTCGCAAGAAAAACCTCAGAGAGATCGCGCAGCATGCACAAAACCCACAGAGAGATCGCAAAGCTCACAAAAAAAACTCAGAGAGAGCGTGCAGCACGCACAAGATACTCAGAGATCGCAAAGCTCACAAAAAAAAACCTCAGACAGATCGCGCAGCACGCACAAAACACACAGAGAGATCGCAAAGCTCACAAGAAAAGCCTCAGAGAGATCGCAAAGCTCACAAAAAAACCTCAGAGAGAGCGCGCAGCCCGCACAAAACACTCAGAGAGATCGCAAAGCTCACAAAAAAACCTCAGAGAGATCGCAAAGCTCGCAAGAAAAACCTCAGAGAGATCGCAAAGCTCGCAAGAAAAACCTCAGACAGATCGCGCAGCATGCACAAAACACACAGAGAGATCGCAAAGCTCACAAGAAAAGCCTCAGAGAGATCGCAAAGCTCACAAAAAAACCTCAGAGAGATCGCAAAGCTCGCAAGAAAAACCTCAGAGAGATCGCGCAGCTCGCAAGAAAAACCTCAGAGAGATCGCGCAGCATGCACAAAACCCACAGAGAGATCGCAAAGCTCACAAAAAAAACTCAGAGAGAGCGCGCAGCACACACAAGATACTCAGAGATCGCAAAGCTCACAAAAAAAAACCTCAGACAGATCGCGCAGCACGCACAAAACACTCAGAGAGATCGCAAAGCTCACAAAAAAAACCTCAGACAGATCGCGCAGCACGCACAAAACACACAGAGAGATCACAAAGCTCACAAAAAAAACATCAGAGAGATGGCGCAGCATGCACAAAACACACAGAGATCGCAAAGCTCACAAAAAAAACCTCAGACAGATCACGCAGCATGCACAATACATTCAGAGAGATCGCAAAGCTCACAAAAAAAACATCAGAGAGATGGCGCAGCATGCACAAAACACACAGAGATCGCAAAGCTCACAAAAAAAAACCTCAGACAGATCACGCAGCATGCACAATACATTCAGAGAGATCGCAAAGCTCACAAAAAAAAACTCAGACAGATCACGCAGCATGCACAAAACACACAGAGAGATCGCAAAGCTCGCAAGAAAAGCCTCAGAGAGATCGCGCAGCACGCACAAAACACACAGAGAGATCGCAAAGCTCGCAAAAGAACCTCAGAGAGATCGCAAAGCTCGCAAGAAACGCCTCAGAGAGATCGCGCAGCACGCACAAAACACACAGAGAGATCGCAAAGCTCGCAAAAAAACACAGAGATCGCAAAGCTCACAAAAAAACATCAGAGAGATGGCGCAGCACGCACAAAACACTCAGAGAGATCGCAAAGCTCACAAGAAAAGCCTCAGAGAGATCGAACAGCACGCACAAAACACACAGAGAGATTGCAAAGCTCACAAGAAAAGCCTCAGAGAGTACGCAAAGCTCACAAAAAAACCTCAGAGAGAGCGCGCAGCATGCACAAAACACACAGAGAGATCGCAAAGCTCACAAGAAAAGCCTCAGAAAGATCGCAAAGCTCACAAAAAAAAACTCAGACAGATCGAGCAGCATGCACAAAACACACAGAGAGATTGCAAAGCTCACAAAAAAAACCTCAGACAGATCGCGCAGCACCCACAAAACACTCAGAGAGATCGCAAAGCTCACAAAAAAACCTCAGACAGATCGCGCAGCACCCACAAAACACTCAGAGAGATCGCAAAGCTCGCAAGAAAAGCCTCAGAGAGATCGAGCAGCACCCACAAAACACTCAGAGAGATCGCAAATCTCATAAAAAAAACCTCAGAGAGATCGCGCAGCATGCACAAAACACACAGAGAGATCACAAAGCTCACAAAAAAAAAACATCAGAGAGATGGCGCAGCATGCACAAAACACACAGAGAGATCGCAAAGCTCACAAGAAAACCTCAGAGAGAGCGCGCAGCCCGCACAAAACACTCAGAGAGATCGCAAAGCTCACAAGAAAAGCATCAGAGAGATCGCAAAGCTCACAAAAAAACCTCAGAGAGAGCGCGCAGCCCGCACAAAACACTCAGAGAGATCGCAAAGCTCACAAAAAAACCTCAGAGAGATCGCAAAGCTCGCAAGAAAAACCTCAGAGAGATCGCAAAGCTCGCAAGAAAAACCTCAGACAGATCGCGCAGCATGCACAAAACACACAGAGAGATCGCAAAGCTCACAAGAAAAGCCTCAGAGAGATCGCAAAGCTCACAAAAAAACCTCAGAGAGATCGCAAAGCTCGCAAGAAATACCTCAGACAAATCGCGCAGCATGCACAAAACCCTCAGAGAGATCGCAAAGCTCACAAAAAAAAACTCAGACAGATCGAGCAGCATGCACAAAACACACAGAGAGATCGCAAAGCTCACAAAAAAAACCTCAGACAGATCGCGCAGCACGCACAAAACACACAGAGAGGTCGCAAATCTCACAAAAAAAACATCAGAGAGATGGCGCAGCATGCACAAAACACACAGAGATCGCAAAGCTCACAAAAAAACCTCAGAAAGATCGCAAAGCTCGCAAGAAACGCCTCAGACAGATCGCGCAGCATGCACAAAACACACAGAGAGATCACAAAGCTCACAAAAAAAAACATCAGAGAGATAGAGAGATCGCAAAGCTCACAAGAAAACCTCAGAGAGAGCGCGCAGCCCGCACAAAACACACAGAGAGATCACAAAGCTCACAAAAAAAAAACATCAGAGAGATAGAGAGATCGCAAAGCTCACAAAAAAACCTCAGAGAGATCGCAAAGCTCGCAAGAAAAACCTCAGAGAGATCGCAAAGCTCGCAAGAAAAACCTCAGACAGATCGCGCAGCATGCACAAAACACACAGAAAGATCGCAAAGCTCACAAGAAAAGCCTCAGAGAGATCGTAAAGCTCACAAAAAAACCTCAGAGAGATCGCAAAGCTCGCAAGAAAAACCTCAGAGAGATCGCGCAGCATGCACAAAACCCACAGAGAGATCGCAAAGCTCACAAAAAAATCTCAGAGAGAGCGCGCAGCACGCACAAGATACTCAGAGATCGCAAAGCTCACAAAAAAAAACCTCAGACAGATCGCGCAGCACGCACAAAACACACAGAGAGATCGCAAAGCTCACAAGAAAAGCCTCAGAGAGATCGCAAAGCTCACAAAAAAACCTCAGAGAGAGCGCGCAGCCCGCACAAAACACTCAGAGAGATCGCAAAGCTCACAAAAAAACCTCAGAGAGATCGCAAAGCTCGCAAGAAAAACCTCAGAGAGATCGCAAAGCTCGCAAGAAAAACCTCAGACAGATCGCGCAGCATGCACAAAACACACAGAGAGATCGCAAAGCTCACAAGAAAAGCCTCAGACAAATCGCGCAGCATGCACAAAACCCTCAGAGAGATCGCAAAGCTCACAAAAAAAAACTCAGAGAGATCGCGCAGCATGCACAAAACCCACAGAGAGATCGCAAAGCTCGCAAGAAAAGCCTCAGAGAGATCTCGCAGCACGCACAAAACACACAGAGAGATCGCAAAGCTCACAAAAAAAACCTCAGACAGATCGCCCAGCATGCACAAAACACACAGAGAGATCGCAAATCTCGCAAGAAAAGCCTCAGAGAGATCTCGCAGCATGCACAAAACACACAGAGAGATCACAAAGCTCACAAAAAAAACATCAGAGAGATGGCGCAGCATGCACAAAACACACAGAGATCGCAAAGCTCACAAAAAAAAACCTCAGACAGATCACGCAGCATGCACAATACATTCAGAGAGATCGCAAAGCTCACAAAAAAAAACTCAGACAGATCACGCAGCATGCACAAAACACACAGAGAGATCGCAAAGCTCGCAAGAAAAGCCTCAGAGAGATCGCGCAGCACGCACAAAACACACAGAGAGATCGCAAAGCTCGCAAAAGAACCTCAGAGAGATCGCAAAGCTCGCAAGAAACGCCTCAGAGAGATCGCAAAGCTGGCAAGAAAAACCTCAGAGAGATCGCGCAGCATGCACAAAACCCACAGAGAGATCGCAAAGCTCACAAAAAAAACTCAGAGAGAGCGCGCAGCACGCACAAGATACTCAGAGATCGCAAAGCTCACAAAAAAAAACCTCAGACAGATCGCGCAGCACGCACAAAACACACAGAGAGATCGCAAAGCTCACAAGAAAAGCCTCAGAGAGATCGCAAAGCTCACAAAAAAACCTCAGAGAGAGCGCTCAGCCCGCACAAAACACTCAGAGAGATCGCAAAGCTCACAAAAAAACCTCAGAGAGATCGCAAAGCTCGCAAGAAAAACCTCAGAGAGATCGCAAAGCTCGCAAGAAAAACCTCAGACAGATCGCGCAGCATGCACAAAACACACAGAGAGATCGCAAAGCTCACAAGAAAAGCCTCAGAGAGATCGCAAAGCTCACAAAAAAACCTCAGAGAGATCGCAAAGCTCGGAAGAAATACCTCAGACAAATCGCGCAGCATGCACAAAACCCTCAGAGAGATCGCAAAGCTCACAAAAAAAAACTCAGACAGATCGAGCAGCATGCACAAAACACACAGAGAGATCGCAAAGCTCACAAAAAAAACCTCAGACAGATCGCGCAGCACGCACAAAACACACAGAGAGGTCGCAAATCTCACAAAAAAAACATCAGAGAGATGGCGCAGCATGCACAAAACACACAGAGATCGCAAAGCTTACAAAAAAAAACCTCAGACAGATCGCGCAGCATGCACAAAACACACAGAGAGATCGCAAAGCTCACAAGAAAAGCCTCAGAGAGATCGCAAAGCTCACAAAAAAACCTCAGAGAGATCGCAAAGCTCGCAAGAAAAACCTCAGAGAGATCGCGCAGCATGCACAAAACCCACAGAGAGATCGCAAAGCTCACAAAAAAAACTCAGAGAGAGCGCGCAGCACACACAAGATACTCAGAGATCGCAAAGCTCACAATAAAAAAACCTCAGACAGATCGCGCAGCACGCACAAAACATTCAGAGAGATCGCAAAGCTCGCAAAAAAAACCTCAGACAAATCGCGCAGCATGCACAAAACCCTCAGAGAGATCGCAAAGCTCACAAAAAAAAACTCAGACAGATCGAGCAGCATGCACAAAACACACAGAGAGATCGCAAATCTCGCAAAAAAAACATCAGAGAGATGGCGCAGCATGCACAAAACACACAGAGAGATCGCAAAGCTCGCAAGAAAAGCCTCAGAGAGATCGCGCAGCACGCACAAAACACACAGATAGATCGCAAAGCTCGCAAAAGAACCTCAGAGAGATCGCAAAGCTCGCAAGAAACGCCTCAGAGAGATCGCGCAGCACGCACAAAACACACAGAGAGATCGCAAAGCTCGCAAAAAAACACAGAGATCGCAAAGCTCACAAAAAAACATCAGAGAGATGGCGCAGCACGCACAAAACACTCAGAGAGATCGCAAAGCTCACAAGAAAAGCCTCAGAGAGATCGAACAGCACGCACAAAACACACAGAGAGATTGCAAAGCTCACAAGAAAAGCCTCAGAGAGTACACAAAGCTCACAAAAAAACCTCAGAGAGAGCGCGCAGCCCGCACAGAACACTCAGAGAGATCGCAAAGCTCACAAAAAAACCTCAGAGAGATCGCAAAGCTCGCAAGAAAAACCTCAGAGAGATCGCAAAGCTCGCAAGAAAAACCTCAGACAGATCGCGCAGCATGCACAAAACACACAGAGAGATCGCAAAGCTCACAAGAAAAGCCTCAGAAAGATCGCAAAGCTCACAAAAAAAAACTCAGACAGATCGAGCAGCATGCACAAAACACACAGAGAGATCGCAAAGCTCACAAAAAAAAACCTCAGACAGATCGCGCAGCACGCACAAAACACACAGAGAGATCGCAAAGCTCACAAAAAAAAACTCAGATAGATCGCGCAGCACGCACAAAACACTCAGAGAGATCGCAAATCTCATAAAAAAAACCTCAGAGAGATCGCGCAGCATGCACAAAACACACAGAGAGATCACAAAGCTCACAAAAAAAAAACATCAGAGAGATGGCGCAGCATGCACAAAACACACAGAGAGATCGCAAAGCTCACAAGAAAACCTCAGAGAGAGCGCGCAGCCCGCACAAAACACTCAGAGAGATCGCAAAGCTCACAAAAAAACCTCAGAGAGATCGCAAAGCTCGCAAGAAAAACCTCAGAGAGATCGCGCAGCATGCACAAAACCCACAGAGAGATCGCAAAGCTCACAAAAAAAACTCAGAGAGACCGCGCAGCACGCACAAGATACTCAGAGATCGCAAAGCTCACAAAAAAAAACCTCAGACAGATCGCGCAGCACGCACAAAACACACAGAGAGATCGCAAAGCTCACAAGAAAAGCCTCAGAGAGATCGCAAAGCTCACAAAAAAACCTCAGAGAGAGCGCGCAGCCCGCACAAAACACTCAGAGAGATCGCAAAGCTCACAAAAAAACCTCAGAGAGATCGCAAAGCTCGCAAGAAAAACCTCAGAGAGATCGCAAAGCTCGCAAGAAAAACCTCAGACAGATCGCGCAGCATGCACAAAACACACAGAGAGATCGCAAAGCTCACAAGAAAAGCCTCAGAGAGATCGCAAAGCTCACAAAAAAACCTCAGAGAGATCGCAAAGCTCGCAAGAAAAACCTCAGACAAATCGCGCAGCATGCACAAAACCCTCAGAGAGATTGCAAAGCTCACAAAAAAAAACTCAGACAGATCGAGCAGCATGCACAAAACACACAGAGAGATCGCAAAGCTCACAAAAAAAACCTCAGACAGATCGCGCAGCACGCACAAAACACACAGAGAGGTCGCAAATCTCACAAAAAAAAAATCAGAGAGATGGCGCAGCATGCACAAAACACACAGAGATCGCAAAGCTCACAAAAAAAAACCTCAGACAGATCACGCAGCATGCACAATACATTCAGAGAGATCGCAAAGCTCACAAAAAAAAACTCAGACAGATCACGCAGCATGCACAAAACACACAGAGAGATCGCAAAGCTCGCAAGAAAAGCCTCAGAGAGATCGCGCAGCCCGCACAAAACACACAGAGAGATCGCAAAGCTCGCAAAAGAACCTCAGAGAGATCGCAAAGCTCGCAAGAAACGCCTCAGAGAGATCGCGCAGCACGCACAAAACACACAGAGAGATCGCAAAGCTCGCAAAAAAACAGAGATCGCAAAGCTCACAAAAAAACATCAGAGAGATGGCGCAGCACGCACAAAACACTCAGAGAGATCGCAAAGCTCACAAGAAAAGCCTCAGAGAGATCGAACAGCACGCACAAAACACACAGAGAGATTGCAAAGCTCACAAGAAAAGCCTCAGAGAGATCGCAAAGCTCACAAAAAAACCTCAGAGAGAGCGAGCAGCCCGCACAAAACACTCAGAGAGATCGCAAAGCTCACAAAAAAACCTCAGAGAGATCGCAAAGCTCGCAAGAAAAACCTCAGACAGATCGCGCAGCATGCACAAAACACACAGAGAGATCGCAAAGCTCACAAGAAAAGCCTCAGAAAGATCGCAAAGCTCACAAAAAAACCTCAGAGAGATCGCAAAGCTCACAAGAAAAACCTCAGAGAGATCGCGCAGCATGCACAAAACCCACAGAGAGATCGCAAAGCTCACAAAAAAAACTGAGAGAGAGCGCGCAGCACGCACAAGATACTCAGAGATCGCAAAGCTCACAAAAAAAACCTCAGACAGATCGCGCAGCACGCACAAAACACTCAGAGAGATCGCAAAGCTCGCAAAAAAAACCTCAGACAGATCGCGCAGCACGCACAAAACATTCAGAGAGATCGCAAAGCTCGCAAAAAAACCTCAGACAGATCGCGCAGCATGCACAAAACCCTCAGAGAGATCGCAAAGCTCACAAAAAAAACCTCAGACAGATCGCGCAGCATGCACAAAACACACAGAGAGATCGCAAAGCTCACAAAAAAAACATCAGAGAGATGGCGCAGCATGCACAAAACACACAGAGATCGCAAAGCTCACAAAAAAAAACCTCAGACAGATCACGCAGCATGCACAATACATTCAGAGAGATCGCAAAGCTCACAAAAAAAAACTCAGACAGATCGCGCAGCACGCACAAAACACACAGAGAGATCGCAAAGCTCACAAAAAAAACCTCAGACAGATCGCGCAGCACGCACAAAACACACAGAGAGATCGCAAAGCTCGCAAGAAAAGCCTCAGAGAGATCGCGCAGCACGCACAAAACACAGAGAGATCGCAAAGCTAGCAAGAAAAGCCTCAGAGAGATGGCAAAGCTCACAAAAAAACCTCAGAGAGAGCGCGCAGCATGCACAAAACACTCAGAGAGAGCGCGCAGCATGCACAAGATACTCAGAGAGATCGCAAAGCTCACAAAAAAAACCTCAGAGAGATCGCGCAGCGCACACAAAACACTCAAAGAGATCGCAAAGCTCGCAAGAAAAGCCTCAGAGATCTCGCAGCAGGCACAAAATACTCAAAGTCAAAGTTTTCGAAATTGGATCCCACTTCCAATTTATTTTACTATATTGGAATATATTGGAAGTGGTATCCCATTTCCAGTTTATTTGACTTGGCTGAAATAGACTGGAATTGGGATCCCACTTCCAATTCATTTCAGCCAAGTCATGTACGTGTTTCATGGGATCCCACTTCCAATTTATTTCAGCCAAGTCATGTACATGTTCCATGGGATCCCACTTCCAATTTATTTGACTTGAATGAAATCAATTGGAAATGGGATAGTGAGATTGGGTCCAAAATTGGTCCCAATTTGTCAAAATTGACCCCAATTTGACTTGGTTAGAATAGATTGGAAGTGGGATCCCACTTCCATTCTATTTGATTTGACTGGAATAAATTGGAAGTGAGATAGGGTCCCAATTTGTCAATATAGGCCTCAGTTCTGGCCCCAAAATCAAAGATTTCCAAATTCCAAATAGTAAAATAAATTGGAAGTGGGATCCCACTTCCAGTTTATTTGATTTGACTGGAATAGATTGGAAGTAAGATCCCACTTGCAATTTATTTGACTTGGTTAGAATAGATTGGAAGTGGGCAAACAAAGGAAAACATTTTTCATGAATAAATTTGCTGAACATAACATACTACGCAAGATCCCAGTGACCCCATCTTCTGATATGTTGTTTGTGGGACTCAGATGATTCAGTACTCGACGCCGTGAAGTCGGTAGACCCCCCCAAGCTCAGTTTCTGGACATCCCACTCCCAATTTATTCCCATTCAAATTTCATTCATGGGTTTTGGACACCCCTTAAAAGGGTCCGAATGACCCCAAATGTTAATATGTTTATTGTGCACACCCCACGAGACAGCCTGTGAAGTTGTGTAAGCCTAACTTCAAGTCAAATATATTGGGAGTGGGATCGGTCAGTTCCGAGTCTGACGTCCCACTTCCAATCTATTGCATTCAATTAAAATACATTGGGAGTCGGATCGGTCAGTTCCGAGTCCGACGTCCCACTTCCAATCTATTGCATTCAATTCAAATACATTGGGAGTGGGATCGGTCACTTCCGAGTCTGCCGTCCCACTTCCAATCTATTGCATTCAATTCAAATACATTGGGAGTGGGATCGGTCACTTCCGGGTCCGACGTCCCACTTCCAATCTATTGCATTCAATTCAAATACATTGGGAATGGGATCAGTCAGTTCCGTGTCCGACGTCCCACTTCCAATCTATTGCATTCAATTAAAATACATTGGGAATGGGATGTCCGACGTCTGCGCCAGACTTGACTAACCCCACCCACCAGCACAAACCAGGCAAGTAGATTACACAGCGAACAGGTAAGTGATTTTAAGGATACACTTACAGATAATGGCCATTTGTTTGCCCATAGTAAGGGTGTATGTACAAAGCTTGCTCTAAGGAATATAAACATTTGTTACAGTATCAAGACTGTCTGTCAGTCTGAAATGATGAATATTTAGCACTAAATCAAGCCACTCCTACAGGCTATAAATATGTACACAGCCCCAGACTGACGGGCAAAGGGGGTGGATTATGTATAATTTACAAAAATAATTTAATTATTAACCAAAAACATGGTTACAACTTTACTTCCTTTGAAATTATGTACATTAACATAATTAACCCCGCCACAAATAAGAACACAATCTCCTTATTAAACATTTATAGACCACCAGGGCCATATTCAGAATTTATAAAAGAATTTGGTGAACTAGCTGCTAATTTAGCAGTGTCCTGTGATACGTTAATAATTGTAGGAGACTTTAACATTCATTTTGAGAAAAGTGATGATCCCCTAAAAAAGAACATTCACATAAATCATAGATACTGTTGGTTTCACACAAAATGTATCAGGTCCTACTCATTATTGTAATCACACACTAGACTTGGTTTTGACCCTGGGCACGAACATAAAAAACTTAAATATTCTCCCGCAGTCTTCCACAGTCTCAGACCACTACATAATTTCGTATGAATAGTTTAGATATAAAAAAAATGTACATGCCCACATTACTATATAAAGCGCTCACTAACCCCATCTACTTCCCCTAAATTTACTGAAAACATCACTGACTTATTGACCTCAGTCAGTAGTCCAGCGGACCCACTGGAGCTGGACAGACTAATGGACTACTTAGATAACACACTTTGATCAACTTTAGATAGTGTAGCACCACTTAAGCGTAAAAAGCTACGACAGAAAAAACTCACTCCCTGGTATAATGAAGAAACACTCACCTTAAAACAAACCGTAAGGAAATTAGAGCGGAAATGGCGGTCGACTAAACTGGAAGTATTTCACTGTGCCTGGAAAAACAGCCTTATCGAATTTAGAAGGGCGCTCGTCAATGCACGTTCAGCACATCTGGCCTCACTGATTGAAAATAATAAAGACAATCCTAGAGCACTCTTTAATGTAATCTCTAAACTTACAAACAATCGGGCAGCTACTGATACACAGATCCCAGCTGTTCACACCAGCAATGCTTTTATGGACTTTTTTAACAATAAGATTGAACATATTAGACAAACAATATACTAAATCCAGCCTGTCTGTCATCTGGTGTGGATGATATAGAACAAAACAGAGAAGGACGACTAGAGGACTTTGACCCACTACCACAGCTAGAATTGGATTGACCTGTTTGTATGACCTGCACACTTGATGCAATACCAACAAAACTATTTAAAGAAGTATTACCAGTCATAATCAATCCCCTTTTAACAATCATAAATTCGTCCCTTATACTGTATGTGATCACGTACACAAAGCATTTAAACTAGCAGTTATTAAACCCCTGATCAAGAAACCGAATCTTGATCCTAGTGTACTATCCAATTACAGACCTTCTCTTCATATTTAAGATCTTAGAAAAAGTTGTGGTCCAACAACTTCCCTCATACTTGCATAAGAATAACATATATAAAAAATTTCAATCTGGTTTTAGGCCACACCATAGCACCGAAACGGCTTTAGTTAAGATAGCAAACAACCTTCTTCTCACCTCTGATCGAGGCTGCGTATCCATGCTAGTTCTACTCGACCTCAGTGCAGCTTTTGATACAAGTGATCATACTATTCTGCTAGAAAGATTAAAAAACATGGTTGGAATAACAGGAACGGCCCTATCATGGTTTAAGTCTTATCTCAAGGATCGCTACCAGTTTGTAAAAGTAAATAATGTTTCTTCTTTGTAAGAAAAAAATGAGATCTGGAATTTCCCAAGGCTCCATTCTAGGACCTTTACTATTCATATTATAAATGCTGCCACTGGGCAGAGTTATTAGCAGGCATGGCATTACCTTCCACAGTTACACAGATGACACACAGTTATACATATCAGCCAAACCAGATGACAAACCTACACTAAAGAAAATGGAGGACTGTGTTAAAGAAGTGAAGCATTGGATGTCATACAATTTCCTTCTGCTAAACAGCGACAAAACCGAGGTTCTCCTTCTAGGTCCAAAACCTGTTATAAATAAGGTATCAGACTTAATACATAATTTTGACTTCCCTGTTCTCCCTAGCTCATCAGCTAAAAATCTGGGTGCCATAATTGATTCAGATCTATCATCATGATCAGCATATAGGTAAAATTACAAAAACAGCTTTCCTACATCTTCGGAACCTCGCTAAGTTAAGAAATTCCTTATCCCACCCAGATGCAGAAAAATTTGTTCACGCTTTTATTACATCAAGATTAGATTATTGCAATGCACTTTTATCAGAATGCTCCAGCAGAAACTTGAGTAAACTCTTTCTCCTACAAAGCCCCTCGGCTCTGGAACAATCTTCCAGCTAGTGTCCGGGACGCAGACACAGTCACTATGTTTAAGTCTAGGCTCAAAACACACTTGTTCAGTTTAGCCTTTGGCAACTAACCTCTGTCTAGTTTAAGGTTGTCATTTCAGGAACTCATGGACATGGGGAATCAGGGTAAACGCGGATGATGTTCTCACAATTTCTCTTTTTTGGAGCTGAAAGACGTCCTTGCCTGAGCTCCTTCTGGTTTCCCTCCTCCCAGTCTGTTACAGTCAGATCCGTCACATGCTCTTTTTCTCTGCTGCACTCAACTAAACTAACCGCTTCCCTTTACTGTTTTCTGAGAAAATGGTGGCCCACTGATGGAAGATTGTTTGCTGGATTCTCCTGCGGCCCAGACCAGACCAGACCAGCTGCTCACCTCCATCTACTGCTGCCAGCCTCTGACCACTCACCATGATCAACTACACTGAAGTAGAAATGGACTCAGATTAGCAACATTGACTGATTCTTCCAAATCTGATGCACTATTATTATGCCCCAAGATTGATGTCACTATTATGATTATTATCATTATTATTATTATTATGTAGCATAATGACAATTCATTGGTGATCATTTAAAATTCAATCTATAGTTTGATCAGAGGAGGATGGGTCTCCTTTGTGAGTCTTGGTTCCTCCCAAGGTTTCTTCCTCCAGCCTTGAGGGAGTTTTTCCTTGGCAGTGTCGCCTTCCGCTTGCTCGCATTGGGCTTTGTTTTAAATGTTCTGTTCTGAAACTGTGAAGCTGCTTTGTGACAACGTCAGTTGTAAAAGGCGCTATACAAATAAAGTTGATGTTTGGATGTCTTTTCAACTTTAATCCAGAGTTTATTGGATGACATTTATGTACGTGATTTCCACATTGAAATAACGGCTTTAAAAGGACGTCTTTAATGTGACTTAGTTAGTCGTCTTTTCAACGTCAGTGTTTCATTTTCATTTTCAACCTTAAAAAAACGTTGATTAGACCACAGTCAAGTACATTATTTCAACATTGAATCAACGGCTAAATGTTTACTGGGATTGCAGTTAGCACACTACACTGATCAGAGCATTTTATTAAACACATATGGAAACATTCAGTGTCATGCTGAAGGGAGGAGATTGTTATTTAAGTTTAAGTGAAGACGACTGGACTGGAACGACAGCTCTAAAATGAATGAACTCTGAGTGAGAAACCGGAAGGTGGCAGAAGAGAACTGATGTAAAAACACAGAAGAAGAAGACGATGAAGCTACGCACTCTTTTCAGTGACCGCGGCACGCGAGCAGCTCTCACCAGCCTCAGGGAACAGCTTCATCCCATAAATATGTCAATTTAACCTTCTATTTTTGGATACATATGTATTTTGGTATCGCCCAAATGTAGTCAACATCGTTAATGTTATGTACGTTATTCTATCAACTGCTATATGGTACATACGTAATATTGAACCGTTTTTTTTTTTTGTTTGTTTGTTTTTTTTCCAAATGACAAACTTTAGCTAACCTGTTTAACTCTAGCTAGCTCTTTTTTCCCCTCTGACATAGAAAACATTTAAATGACATGACAATCGCTCATACATGAGTATTTTAATTTGAGTAATTATGTGGTTTGATGGCGAATTTTACAAGACGATGTGAGCATTTTTTATGTCACAGAACCGCTTCCCTCAGTATAAGAAATAAAATAAGAAATAAAACTGCTTAAACACATTAAGAAGACATAAAGTAGTAGCTACGTGGGTTAAAATACATTCTCAATCTCAGTGCTGGTTTTTTGGTGTAAAGTAATATTTTGAATATATAATTTCACATACACTCATTTTTTGTTAGTGAGTAGCAGTGAGTTTTGGCTGGTGATTAATGGGTTGCAGAAGGTTATATGAAAGCTATAGAAGCTTATTTACTGAGAGAAAAAAATAAACAAAAGCACGTGAAGTAGTTTATTTTTGGAGCTGTGAAGTTAGTACATTTTTTTCAAAATTAACTATGAACATGAACTAATTCATTTTCTTTATGTAATTATGTAAAGATGGACTGTAGTAAAAAAAAATGAGTAGGGCAGTGAAAAATGGTGGGCAGGGAGAAAAGCAAATAGGAGGTTAATTTAAGTTATTTAGATGAGATCTTTAGCATCAGTTGTAGCATAATCGTTTGTACTATAACCTCATAATCTTTTACATTTGAAGTTCTGTAGTTAATGAATTTGCATGCATAAGCAGTTTACAGTTACTCAGGAACAAGGCGTACAAAACTCAAAGAGCACGCACAGAACTCGTGCAGCTGGCGCACAAAACTCAGAGAGCATGCGCTGAACTCAGCGCTCACGCACAAAGTCATGGAGCACAAATGTCAGAGCTGGATTTTTTGTTTGCAAGTTATAAGTTTTACATTTGAGATGAATTTTTTTTGTGCATTCTTTTTGGCACAAATCAGATTCCATACAGGATTCACTAAAAATAATCAACAAGTTTGCGTCACCATTTGGAATGCTGCGGATGCTTTGAGAATTAAGAATAGGCTTGCGCAACATTTTGAAAGATTCCGGATGCGCTAAAAAAAAAAAACAAACATCTAGCAAGGTAGAGGTAGAGGTAGAAGTCTGAGACGGTCAAAAATTTAGTATAAAAAAAAAAACACAAAGGGGTACCCTTTATTATTTTTTTTTTGGGGTGAAAACTGTGACCTCCTCAGATCTTCTCCAAACCCACACCGTGTGTCAGGGAAGTCCTGACAAAGACAGTGGTGTGGTTATTTTCGCTCTACCATATCCCAAAGCTGAGATATGGAGACCTCTTCTAGTCCATAAAATGTATAACTGTATATATCAAGATGGGATTCCTATTTCCAGTCAAGCTAGGTAAACACATGAGTAGAGGGTAACCTTTAAGTTTTACGTTTGATGTTAATTTTTTTTTGTGCGATTCTTTTTGGCACCAATCAGGTTCCATACAGGATTCGCTAAAAATAAACAAGCTTGCGTCACCACTTGGATCGCTCCGGTTGCTACGAGAATTGAGAATAGTCTCGTGCAGCTTTTTGGAACCTTCAGCACATGCTAAAAATAAACAGCATGCTCACGTCATCATTTGGAACGCTCCGGTTTCTACAAGAATTAAGAACAGGTTTTGCAGCTTTTTGGAATCTTCAGGATGCGCTAAAAATAAACAGTAGGCTCACGCCACCCTTTTTAACGCTCCGGTTGCTACGAGAATTAAGAATTGGCTCTCGCAGCATTTTGGAATGTTACAGATGTGCTAAAAAAAATAAAGATTAGGCTCACGCCTCTTTTGTAAATGCTCCATGTGCTGAGTGAAGTATAGAATAGGCTTGCACAGCTTTTTGGAACCTTCAGGATTCCAAGGATTATGGAATCAGATTTGTGCCAAATATGAAACGCTCCATGGCTTTAGTGTGTGAGTTCTGAGTTCTGCGTGTGCTCTCTGAGTTTTGTGCACAAGCAGCACGAGTTCTGTGCACGAGCTCTCTGAGTTTTGTACACTGGATCCTTGAGTTTTGCAAGCAGTTTTGGCAAAAAGCTCTCGTGTGGGCGGGTTTTCTCAGGGGTACCTTCCCATTGGCTAATGAGTTTTTGAGTGACAACTCAGTGCCCAAGGCATTTTGGACTACACATGCGTACACCTACTTGCAGCTCAGCAGCGGAGAGACAGGAAAGATTTTAACATTAAAGAGTGAACAACTTTACACACACAAATTCTCTTTGTACTTTACTGTTTTAAAACGATGAAATACCTGCAAACTTCGACAATCAATGCAGATATTGAGGTAATGTTCTGTCTAAAACAAAGCATTAAAGATTTTACTGTGAGTACAAACCTGTTTGTCCCTCATTACCAGATACTGATCTGAGGTAAATGCACACCGAGGTCTGTTTACTCAGGATGAACCAGAATAAATGAGCACTTATTTGTTTATTTGTAAATTATTATTCATGAGTGCTTGAGCCCCTGTTCAGAAACCTATTGTGTACTAACATAGTGGTTCTTCGCTTTTCCATAATCACTGTTAGATGGTTTAAATGCCCAAATTTTATTTTGAAGATCACAGTTTTGAACAAATGGCATATGTGCATTTTGTTACAGGAGGTCTCAGAGAAAAGAGAAACATCACAGACAAGAGTGTTCTTGCTCCTTTAATGAATACAAATTTGCTTAATATCTAGCTCACACATTACTTCCTGGAAAACACCAGATGTAAAGTTTGAACCACAATCTGATTGAATCTCACGAGGCAGCCCACACCGAGAAAAGAACTGAAACAAACACTCAATTATAGTTCTTGCCTTAATGTTTCTCGAGGGTACAGCCTCCGGAAATCTATTACACACATCCAATATTGTGAACAGATACTTATAACCCTTTTTTGTCTTGTGCAAAGGTCCAACACAATCTATCGTCACTCGCAAAAATGGAGAGTACACAATGGTGCACAAGGCACTTTCTGATTTGGCTTACCGGCTAGCTGACAAGCATGACATGTCCGACAGTAGGAGATTACATCTCGATGCATCTTCGGCCAATAAAAATAACGCAAGACTCTCTCTTGGGCTTTACGAATACCCACATGCCCTGCCATGGGTGCTTCATGTGCCAAGCGCAACACTTTCAACCTAAAACTCTTCAGCAACACAATCTGCTCCACAACACTCCAATCTTCAACAGCAGGATGATAAGGAGGCCTCCACTTCCGCATAAGCACTCCCTGATGCATATAGAAGACCTCTGCCGACTCCTCTGTCTCCTCCCGTGTACCAGCCCCCTTACACAATGAGGCCAACTCAGGGTCCTCCTTGAGCTCCTTGATTAAGGTTTCCCTATTAAACTGAGCTGCATCTGATTAACCTAGTTTTCCAAAGAAGGTATCTCCAAGCTCAAATGCTGCCTCCTCCAGCCCTCTCTGTGGAACCACCCCCTTGGGGCGAGACTGGGCACGGGTAACGACACAGGTTGAAAACACCTCAGGATACTCCCTGGCCAAAGCCTCTGTTTCTGGTACCTCACATGGCATGTGACTAATTAAAGGGGTTACCGAAACTTGAACCCCAGCAAGATCATTCCCCAATAGCATAGAAACTCCAGGGACTGGTAATGATGGCACTACTGCTACATTAACATAGCCATTTACCAAGTTAGAGGTTAGGTACACTTTATGCAATGGCATGGCACCAAACAAACTTCCCACACCCTGAAGCAACACTGAAGAGTCATTGAAACTGGCTAATCACGAACCCCTTGTAACAACAAGGACTGAACTGCACCAGTGTCCCTGAAAATTTTAATTTTGGTTTCTGGCTCCCCAGAACCAATGGACACTGTACAGCAGGAGACAAACCCATCATACAGAGAGGGGGTTATTTCAGACTCAGGATCCACACAACTAATAGTCCTCTCTGAACCAACTACCAATGCCACAGATTTTGAAGAGTCAGTATAAGACCCACGTCTGCACTTCTGCAGAACTGGACAACCTGATTTTATATGGCCAGGTTTTCTACAATAATGGCAGATTATTTCTCCCGAGGGAGTAGAATTTACAGGTTTTTGAAGTTGACTATGAGGTTTAGAGCCAGATGGCCCTTCCCTATGACTTTTAGTCTCTGCTGATTTAACCTCTGTATTAGCCTTTCTCCAACCACTGATCTCTCTTTCACTCTCGACTCCTTATGGGTAAATTCGTAAGTATCTGCCATCATAGCAGCCTTTTTAACTTCAGTCGCCCCATGCTCCTGAATGTACACTTCCTAAAGAACAGGTAGACTATTTTTAAACTGTTCCATAAGAACAAGCTGTTTTAAATCTGCAAAAGTATAAACTTCACATGCTTTCGTTCAAACACTGCCTCCTGCTGCCTAGCTACATCCAAATAGGTTTCCGCTAGCTTACGTCTAAGAGAACTTAATTTGTGCCTGTAAGTTTCTGGCACAACTTCATAGGCATTCTTCACTGCCGTTTTCACCGTGTCATACTCCATGGAGTGTGCAGAATTCAAAGCTGCATAAGCCTCCCGAGCTTTCCCCTACAGGACACTCTGAACCAAAACGGTCCAACAATTCTCCAGCCAAGCTAATTCCGTGGCTATATTCTCAAAGGCATCAAAAAACACATCTACCTCATCTTCCTGAAATTTTGGCATTAGATGTAGACATTTGGATACATCAAACCGAGTCTCATGTCTGCGCTGTTGTTGACTCTCCATCTGCGAGAGTTTAACCTTCTCCAACTCAATCTTAGCTAACTCCAGCTCCCGCAAACTATCCTTCTCCTTCTCTCGCCTACCCTTCTCTGCTTGTTCCCTAGCCAATCTTGCCTCAATGATGGAGTCACTCAAACCTAGGGACTGAGCAAGGATCTACTATCTTAATTTTATTCAACTCTGAATCTACCTCAATCTCATAATATTCAGCAAGCTGGAGCAACTGAGGCTTCTTTAATTTTATCCAGTCCGTTGTCTGCAGATGGGCTTGGATAAAACTTTCCGGATCAAACTGAGACATTTTTGGGAAAAAATTAAAAAAATACCAAAAGCCCCCCAGCCGAAATGAGGACAGACCAGAGACCCCTAACTCTAAGGCTACTAAAATTCAAACACCAAGAGGTAACCTATATTCCCCTATTGGCCTAAAATCCCTAAGTACCACCAAAGTATGACTACAAAACTAAAAGTACTTGACAATTTTGGCCACCTTACCTCAAGTCCTCTCATAGGACTTCTGAAAGAACACATACAACTCAAGAAGCCCCAAGTAGGCCACAATTTCCAACAGGTATTTTTGAGTCAAATCAACACCACCAAATCAGATTTCCTGAGAACTCAACCAAACATACCCAATTACCAAAGGTCTAGACTGTATACAATCAAGCAACTCTGCAATCCAATACCCACCTTAGCAAACAGCTAACCTCAACAGAGCACAAAACTATCAAGTTACAATCACACAGCCAACAATTAGATCACGAAAATAAGGTGTTGAAATCTATTGTGATGAAATGAGAACTTGGGAGGGTTCACTCTTCTTACCTAAAGATCCTCGAAGAACCCAAGCGCTGACTCCATGGTCGACCAGCCCAAGCATGTAGAGATTATTCAAAAGGGTAGGTAGTAATCTGGAGGTGCAACAGTTTCCAGAGTGCTAGAGAAAAATCAGCGCCAAAACTTCCACCATCTTATATATATCCAAAACGACGCTCCGGTATCTGGCCTCCAAAACCAGAGGTCCTCCCCTTTAAAGGCTCCACTTCAAGATCTCAAGAAAAGTAAGACCCCCCCCCAGTGGCTGGAGTGTGTATTGTGGGAGTCAAGTGTCTATCCCAGTGCACCTAGTTTATAAGAATCTATATTCAACACCATTAACTCTATTGAGAGAAAATCCCAGTTACGAAAATAATCACACCCCTATGTAAGTCAAGGCCTCCTTAATCAACAACATTTTTATTTTGTCAATAAGGTCCATACCACACTTCTGACATATTTCATAAAATATCACCATTTAATATTCTAAACATGTACATAAACAAATGCATACATTTTCAAATGACCTTGCCTTTTCCCCACAGATATCAAATAGAAATCAGAAGAATATCTATTAAACATACCTGAAAACCTGATTTTGGTGGCCTTAAAAGTACACTTACCCTATAATATAGCGTGATTCATATATCAAAGTATATGATCACATTCTAAAGTTGTCATATTGAGAAACAATGATAGAAACATTTTACTTCTCAACCTCAAGTAGACTGTAAGTAATTATTCAAATTTCAAAATTTAACAACCTGGCTATTAGCTCAGACATTACATAATGTGGGTTAAAAGCTAAGTAGAACACTTGCTATTCATCATAATGACACGTTGGCTAGCTGCAGCAAACATTAGAAAAGTAAGCCTAATGCAATAAAAAGTTTTGATGACTTTGTTCACTTGAGATGGCTAAAGAAAAAAACACAAACTTCAAACAAAATGACTGTTACCAACCTGACATGGCGCGCGCTCCTCTGCTCTTTGGGGCTTGAAAACTCCAGAATCCGATAGCTGCTAATCACAACGTATTAGTTGACTGCACAAACTTCTTGTCACACAGCCCACAACACCAACTCACGTTTTTCAGAACAAATTCAAAAAAGCCACACCGAATTTCAGCTGTCTAAAATGCTTCATGAAGGCTGTGGTAAATTCAAAGACTGCCCATTACCACTGCTGCAATGCCCATTATCACAAGTGTCTGTGGTGCTGCATCAGCATTCATCTTCCATCAGTTCAACAATTTTTTTCCCCTCGTGTAAGACACCTCTGTGTTGATATCTTATGTGGAAAAAAAATAAATAAATACACACACACACACATTATATTAATTAATTATATTCTTATTGAAAGATGATACAGTAAACATATTAAAAATATTTCAGTGCAAATTTTCTGGTTCAACTTACAATGAACACTAATTATACAACTTTGCTATAAAAACTTTATCATGGAGGTAGTTTAGACCAGTTCTAAAAAAAATATCACTCAACACTAAACACACCCTTGTATTTACAGAAACTTTGAAAAAGCTAAACTTTTTAAGAAATATAATTCTGTTTAAAAATTTCTACAAAAAACAATAAACAAATTTCTTAAAATTGTGTTATTTGTGTTTGGTAGATTATTTCCTGGTTGTAACAATGCTTCTGGGCAATAAATCTTATACAGTTGGAAAGCCTGTTAAATGATGCCACATTTACCTTTTAAAGAGGCGCAACCCACATTCTCAGCTCTACTGCTCATCCCACAAATGCATGTTCCTTACAAATGTGGCACCGTTTAAAGGGGAAATTAACAGGCTTTCCAACGGTATGAGATAAACTGCCAAGAAGCATTGTTACAACAAAAAAAAATAATCTACCAAACACAAATTTCCTTACTTTTTGTGCTAAGTTTATTTTTATAAGATACTCTTTGCAGTTATTTGACATTATTTCATTTGAATTTTGCCAGTCTTTGCTTTCATTATTGTTTTTTGGATTTTGCTGATAAGGTCTTTTGCTTCTGGAATCTCTCCAGAGTCTGCTTCGTGGTTTGCTTGAGTTTTGACAGAAGTTTCAAGGGTGGGTGGGTCTTAGAAGACTACGTTCACCGTGAATCTCCTTTCGTCATCGATTTTGGACTTACAGGTGCTCTGAAACCTCCTCTGGGACCTAGCCACGCCCACCCCACCCCTAAATGGAACAAGCTTTTTTCCCCATACACAGCATCAGGTTAATTATCACTGTTCTGTATTAACCCTGTCATACTACCATAGCTACAGCTTTTTTAGTTAGCTTTCTAGTAACCGCCAACACGCTGTCTGTCACTGGGTTCTCTTGCCTGACCCGTGGAAGCTTTTTTCGCAGGACAAATTTGCCTGTTCTTTACCATGACCCTACTAATCTCTGTATTTTTTTGTTCCCTTTGTCTGGTTTTCTTTCTCCTGTCTCTCTCTCATGCTTTGAGATGTCCTGCTGCTCTCCAGGTGTTGCCCTGATCCAGCCCCTGTGTATCCTGTACAAGATCCTGGCCTTGTCTCATCTACACTATCATGCTTGGCCATGCTGTTTTACCTCAGATTAACTCTGCACCTACTTTTAATTCACACAGAATCCCTGATCACCTTCTCCTTCCTCAGACTCATACATCACTAATATACTACATTTACATTACTATAACCCCTTCATCTGTCATCATTTCACTTTTACTTCTGTTCTGTTCTCTGTTGTGTCTCCGGTGTGGACCCGAGGAGGATGGGTTCCCCGTATGAGTCTTGGTTCTTTCCAAGGTTTCTTCCTCATGTGCTGAGGGAGTTTTCCCTTGCCACTGTTGCCCCTGGCTTGCTCATAGGAGGCTTGGACCCGGATCTCTGTAAAGCTGCTTTGTGACGACTTTTTGTTGTGAAAAGCGCTATATAAATACAATTTGATTTGATTTGAATTAAATTTTAGTATTAAATAGCTGTTACAAACATTATAATAAATAGCTGAATGGTCTGAAGATATTGCAGATGCTCATATTTCTTCCCTATGTGTTTTTTCTCCATTCAGTTGACTAGAATTTTAAAAGGCTTATATTAGTGATTTGTGCAAAAATATGTATGGTCTTGCTTAATGTAATTATTATACTGTCTAGATAAAGTTTTATACAATTTCTTGTATTGTCAAATACGCTTTTTTTTCAACACAATATATATAGCAGGAAGTTTAAAAAAAAAACAGAAGTCTAAAAAAGTGCAGGAACATATGTTTGCAATCTGGAATAAAGAATACAAAACATAAATTAATTGTTATACTGACACAATTCCCAAAGTTAAAAGTCTGCATATTAAATACCAAACACAATGTTATTTTCAAAACACACACAGCATAGCAAAACTAGCACTAAATGTTAATCCCTATTTACAAGCACAATACTGGAGTTTTCTGTTCTTTTTTAAATGCTGAAGCAGTTACTTTTTGTTCTTGTTTCATCAGAAAATAACTGTCACTCTGTTTAAGGTGGAACAGGAGAACTTTTAACTGGATGCTAGCTAACATTAGCAGATGCTAACATACAAATATTCTGTAAAAAAAATAAAATAAAATAAAATAACAATTAAAATTTAAGCAGTACATTTCTTCGTAGATGTCTTTCAGTAACTGTAAAACATTTATTTAAATTATTTGCAATTTGCTAAGACACATGGAAGACCTTTACATCCTGAGGTAGTGATAGCTTACAACCCGGTCTCACACCTACTCGTGGTATAGTCACATATATAGGAGACTGCAATTCATGCTGAAAATATGCGATATGTCACGAATTGCAGACTACTATATCACGAGTAGGTGTGAGACCGGGTTGTAGCTTAACATTACTGGCTGATGTAACTTTGGTAACTGACAAAGCGACACATTTATGTTATGATTAAAACCAATATTTAACAAAAAATATATTCATTAAGCACATGTAAAATGTTGTATTCTAATCAAATGATATTTAAAAGAGACCGTAGCAAACTGGCTTCAATGGGAAAGCTCCATGGCTGGCGTTGCCAGCTCCCGCACGAGTTATGCACAGGGGCCATGTCTTCATTAATTCAG
This sequence comes from Hoplias malabaricus, assembly GCF_029633855.1. NCBI lineage: Eukaryota > Metazoa > Chordata > Actinopteri > Characiformes > Erythrinidae > Hoplias > Hoplias malabaricus. The sequence continues at coordinate 38,164,938 of NC_089815.1, read as the reverse complement.
ACTTATTATCCTGGATTTAAGTCCTTTATAGAGTATTTAGTTATTTTTTTATAACGTCTCTTCCTTACACATGTAAACAATCGTACACACACAAAAATGCGTGTATTTGTATAACTAAAAATGTGAGTCTGTAAACAAGTTTTAGTCCCCACACCGAGATTATATCCATCTACACACAGACAAAGAGAGAGTCCACCAGTTTCGCTACACTACACTTTGGTTGGGTTTTTATGTACGGTTTCTAATTCTATATTTTTGTTGTGATATCAGTTATAATTGAATATGTATTTTGTCTTGTTCACCAGTGATATTTTTCAGTTACTGTAGTTAAAACAGCATTTAACTAATCCTTACATATTCATGATAGGATTTACATCACACACTGTAGCTGACACGAAACATAAATCCTTTGTGAACATAGTCCCTACGTTTCATCTGAATTATTCATAACATAGTGAGCGAAGCACTGACCTATGGCTACGTTGAGCCCTACGTGAGCAGTGTGAAGACAGCAATATTAGTAAGCTGATCCCCATAGCAACTGGAAGTTAATTTTTCACAATAAAAAACCTCTGGTGTTTAGTACCTTAAAATTTGTAAACATGCATATTATTATATAACTTCATTCATAACATGCTCTAAAGCTTTTCATAATTTTATATCAAACAAACATCACTATTCTCTCACACTGTGTGTGACACATACTGAGATTTGACATTGATAAATTATGTGCATTCTTTTAATAGCATACTGCTAAACAATACAGTGTCAATACAAACCCATGGTGAAATTAACTTTCCAGATCCTCCTCTTTCTGTAAACATGTATATGTTAAAAGATACATTAAATTACTTATGTTTTATTTAATTATGTGTATCTACTTCTATATATAAATTAAGAGAGGATAAATCTCCTTCAAAATGAAATTGAACAAAAAATTCTAAATTAAAAAAGGGTTTTTTCAGCAGTTCAGTGGTGGTTGAAGTGAGGGGTTTATATATATATATATATATATATATATATATGTGTGTGTGTGTGCGTGTGTGTGTGTGTGTGTGCGTGCTTTAAAACGTATTTATATATGTATAATGTTTATACAAAATCTCATAAAAAAAAAAACATGGTCAAATCCAACACGTTTAGAGACCAACGACATTCCATACACCTGGACCCCCATGACTACTGACGAAGAACACTCAGAAAAGTGACACTGAGCCTGCTGTGGGCCAACGCTGTTTTCTGACTGTGACTCTGAGCCGAGTGTAGTCAATTCACAAAAAACATTATAAGAACGCAGTACCAAAGCATGGCTCAATGTTGCATGTAGGTATTTGAGTATACACTAAGTAGGCTACGAGCTTATTGTTTTTAGTCCAATACATTTTATAAACTTGAATTCCTGTTTTTTTTTCTTTCATTTGTTTTAAATTATGCTCTAAACGTGTTGGATTCTCCGTGTTAACACGCAGCGTATAATTTCGTGTTAACACGTTAAGTTTGTGTATTTCGTGAATCATGATGCTTTACTGCCACCTACTGGTGTATGGCGTTATTGCTGAAACAACATAAAGCCTTAACTTACCAAATAACGGAAACAATTCCAGTGTTTAATGTTCTGAACAATGTTTATGAGATTTTGTATAAACATTATACAAACATAATATTTATATAAACATAAATACGTTTAAAAGCGCACACACACATATATATATATACCCCTCACTTCAACCACCACTGAATTTACTGCTGAAAAAAGCCCTTTTTTAATTCAGATTTTTTTGTTCAATTTAATTTTGAAGGAGATTTATCCTCTCTTAACATATATAAGTACATACACATAATTAAATAACACATGAGTAAATTAATGTATCTTTACACATAGTATACATGTTTACAGAAAGAGGAGGATCTGGAAAGTTAATTTCACTATGGGTTTGTATTGACACTGTATTGTTTAGCAGTATGCTATTAAAAGAATGCACATAATTTATCAATGTGAATGAATTACGCCTCAGTATGTGTCACACACAGTGTGAGTGAATAGTGATGTTTGTTTCTTATAAAATTATGAAAAGCTTTAGAGCATGTTATGAATGAAGTTATATAATAATATGCATGTTTACAAATTTTAAGGTACTAAACAACAGTTTTTTTTTATTGTGAAACATAAACAGCTTACTAGTATTGCTGTCTTCACACTGCTCATGTAGGGCTCAACGTAGCCACAGGTCAGTGCTTAGCTCACTATGTTATGAATAATTCAGATGAAACGTAGGGACTACGTTCACAAAGGATTTATGTTTCGTGTCAGCTACAGGGTGTGATGTAAATCCTATCATGAATATGTAAGTACGCCCGGATTTGAGGCCTCCCATTGGCGAAAACCTTAAGAAGCGTGTAAACGTGTCAATTTTGGTCACGTTATCACGACAAAATTTTACGTGTCAACACGCAAATTTTTAATAACGTGTTAACGAGCATGTGTTCACACGTTTAGAGCCCAACGCTGTTCTATAAGAGACCAACGCCATTCCATACACCTGGACCCCCATGACTGCTGACGAAGTGACACTGAGCATTACATTATCACTCACACTATACAGTGTAAAAAGAAAATTGCTTCAATTGGTAACAAGTAATTCAATTAAGTTTTTTCAATTTATTTTTTTAAGGTTAAACTTAAACAATTAAGTTGGATAAACTTAATTGAATTACTTGTTACCAATTGAAGCAATTCAATTAAGTTGGATCAACTGTTTTCTTTTTACAGTGTACTTAAAATACAGCTTACATTTAAATAATTTTAAAAGTGTTTTTAAGCATGTTATTTTAGTTTTGCAAATAGGAGTCAAATACCTTTACGCTACTCAGAAATTCAACTTGGTTAAAATAATAAATCTACATTGCACAAATGGAATATTTTAAAATTTTATTGTGAAAACCTCACAAACTTAGTTTTTCACAAAAACCTGTGCATTAAACATACTACAGATGCATCCCATCTCCTCCAAAGGCTGCCCTTCTACTCCTGTACAGTTTAAGGAGTTTTGGCACATGTGTCCAGTGCATCATGAAACTGACTCTTCAGGTTGATGGCAGTTATTCTACGAAACTCACTGCATATCTAGAGAGAGAGAGGAGTAAACAATAGAGAATACAGATTATCAGTCATTACGTACAGAGCCTGAACATTTCTAGACAAACACTGATTCAGTTGATAACAGTTATGCAGGGATCCAGACAAAAACCATCCCGTCATCCCAAGGCCAAAAAAATAGCCCACAGGAAAATTGCTCTTTTGGGACGCTTTCGTGACAAATGTTGTGCGCGATAAAACTTGTTGCCTTTAAATAACATTACTGTGGTTGGACAATGCTGTACGCTTCTTGGTTAATAAGTAAATAACTAAAAAAATAAGTAAATAATCCAAACAGCTGATGACTTCGCATTATAACAGTTTTGGAACTGTTCTGGGGAAAAAAAGTTAAGTATCATTTTAGACAAGTAAACTAGATTGGTTCACACTAGGTTTTGCAGTGTGAAACAATCCTACAAAAACTATAAAAAGAAAAATATGCTGAAATGGGCCAGAGTCACAAGTACAGCAAACAAACACTACTCACCTGACTCTCCAAGAACAGTGCTGGCCATCATTCTCGAACCAGACCAACCAGAGGTTCCTGCTCAACAACCTCCTTCCACCGTAAAGAAAATGTTTGGACCCTTTTTATCTATCTCAGCCCTCATTGCCTTTCTCTCTTCTTCCAAGGAATCCTCACTCAGCCCTGCAGGGCTATATCGCAAACATCTTTATAATCACAAAGATCACATTTGAAGGTAGAACTTTGGTGACATGTAGATAATTTACTGTGACATTTTGAAAAACGACATATCAAGGAACACACACAATTGGAGTGAAAACAGGGCCAGCGTGTACCATGAAATCCATGGCGTACTCTGTGGTGCTTCAACCCAACGTCTGTGTCTTGGCTTGTGAAAGAGCAGATTTTGCACTTCATCTAATGTATCCCTTTTTTCCTTGAAAATGAAAACAATATTAGTGTTAGTATTGTCATTGTACACAATTATAGTTTGTAAATGCAATTACAGAACCACAAACTCTATGTAACGTTATTTAATGTTTTTGTAATTTATTTACACACACACACACATATATTACATTTAGCTAAATGTTTTGAGAAACAGACGATGTTAGGTATAGTGCTAGTGCTGTTAGACACCTACGAACTTCTCAAAAGCAAAACAAAAAACAAATAGTAGGTCTGATTCAGACAATACGGATATTTTTGTATCTTTGACGGCTTAATCTTGTAATAACACCCTGCTGCTTTCATATAAATGATATCAGACTAAAGGAGCGTTGTTGTAGTCAGCATCCTGAATTTTCCGTTCTACCTTAAACAGCTCAACAAACACCGAGGAGGCTCAATATAGCGTTACCTATTCCGGTATTTAAGGTGGAATGGAAAAAAGCCAGCCAACAAGATACATAACATTTTCAAAATAGAACATAAAGAAAGCGCTCAGGCTTGTTACAGCCTGCTTGAGTCTGTTACGTTGGGCATTTGATTAAATGAAACAAACGGCTCATATTCAAACTTTCCATGGCTCAGTCGAGTTGGCAAAGTTAGCTAATATAACAATGCCACGGCAATTTCCCTCACATATTCACGGCTTTAAGATAGTGTTAAAACTAGAAACGTAACTTTAAAATGCTTTGTGAACTATCACTAGTTATTTACCTCAATCTTGAATTTCTCCAAACTTCGAGCCACAACAAAGAGGAATCAACCGTCCTTCGCGCGTATTCCCGAACCTCCCACTGAGCATGCGCATGACTAGAACAGAGCATGCGCAGGTTTATCTTAATCAGCAACTTTTCCAAACAAATCTTCTCAACACATTTTTTATGTTGTGCCTACAGGTTGATCAGAACAATACATTTCGTGTTAGATGAACTATCACACAATTGAGTTCTATTCCCAACTCACTATTTCAATGTATAATCAACTAAATTTGAAGTTAGATTTTTTACAGTGCAGTCTGTTTTTTTTTTTTAAGGTTTATTAAATGTTTGGTTATGGTGGGTAGCATACTTACTGTTTTATCCGAGTCACGTCGACCGTCGATGTTCGGAAGAAAAAGCGGGGCGCACCTGTTGTCGGTACCAGAGATCTGCCTCGCGCAAAGCTTACGTAATGACGTCAGACGTAAAGCTGCTTTAAACTTAATTGTTTCACGTAGTCTCAAAGTAAAAAGTTATTTTGAGATAAAATGTGTGACTTTTAAGTTAATTGAACTCATGAAAGTAAGTTGTAGGAACTAAGGCAAAATAATTAATTGAGGTTAATGTAAATAAGTCTATAATAGGAACTACTGCCCAAATACACTTTTTAGAGTGTACAAATGAGTATGTGCAAGTGTGTAAAGCTCTGATATTTAAGTACCCTTTTCTGAAGGAAAATGAGGGGAATGGATGTGTGAGTTAATTCTAATAGTGAAAATTACTTTATTGTTGTTTTTATACTTGTTCTTGTATAATTCAATTTGGAAACAGGTTATTTTCATTTTAAATGGCTTGGCCTGCTCTAAGTGTGTAGAATTACATGAGGTTTCGTAGTTACGGCTGGTAAAATATAGCGCGGATAAGCCCGTTGCAGTGGGCAGACAAGGTGCACTATATTCTGAAGCAACTTTGCGGTTGTATTTTTGGTTGTACACAAGGGACCAAAACTTGCTATATGTTGCTGAACAGCTTTTGATTTGCTCTACAACATTTCTTGTCGACTTTTCTTAGTAAGATAGGGATATCCAAACTCAGATATTTCTGTAATGGTAATTTTTATATGTCTCTGTTGAAAGAACTTGTCTGCTTGTTTGTCAGTATATTCATTTCTAATCGTCAACAGAGCTCAAAAACTAAGTGTATGTCAGGTCAGCTCGAGGTCAATGCTTTATTAGAACAAACCACATCTTGTATATCAAACTGAGATGTCTCTAAGGAAACTAAGCTTGCAGAAACATCGAGTGATTATCTTATGGTTATGACGTATAAACTACCTATATAAATATCTCTGTGAAAACATCTCCTTTGTCCACATTCACATAGTACTCTCTGCTATTGTATGTTGACCACCTTAAGGTTAAATAAACTACTTTCTGATTCCAAATGCTCTGTTAGATTTCAATTCTTAATACTTGTCCTTATTTTCTCCATCACAATTTCAAAAATACATATCAAATTCAAATGTGTACACAGTGCACATTTTAAAATGCTTGTGACAATGATACATGTGTACGTTGAACGTTTTCAAACCCATGCCTTCTTTTTTGTACAAGTCTCTGTGTATAATCAGTAATGTTGGAATTGAAATGTCCAAAATTGGAATAATCTGAAATATGTAACATGGAAAAGGTTAAGTACTAGCTGCCTGAGTACCATTTTCAAATGACCAATCATATGTTGCATTAACTTAATAAAAAATAAATAAAAACTACACTGACATACTACCATCTGGCCACAAATGGGAGTATGTGTCCACAATTCCATTTAGACCTAACAGGTGGTGGTGGGGTCTTAGGTCCGAAAGGCCATTTAGTCGAGAAAATAGCAGTTGCTTACCTCTTCGTAGTACCACACCATCCCAATCCACATATATGATACGCTGCTTGGTGGACCTTATCGGCCTAGCGCGCGGCGCACCCTAGACGATTTTTTTTGCAGAGCCCGGGGTCGGGTCCTGGGCACACGTGGTGGGAGCTAAAAATCCTCAAAGTTTGGGCCTTTTACCCGCAATTCTGCATCAATCCACCAGGTGGCTCCCGGAACGTCTCGATTCCAATATATTCCATTACATTCCATTACAGGCAAATATATTGGGATTGGGATGGCGTATATATTTATCATTCGTTGAAGTGTTTTGTAATGTTTTTAATACTTTTAACATGCCCAACATCCATAGACATTAACATTTTAAAGTGTTGGCTACTTTGATAAGGCAACACAAACGTCCTTTCACAAAGTTTCCAACTATCTTTGATATATTTATAATGCCAGTAAACCGACAAACACGTAACCACAGTGAGCCAGCCTGCCCTTCTGAAACTCTTGTCCGAACGCCTTACTTTCAAATTTTCAAGTTACCTAACGTTACTGCTGCATTACTTAAGGTGGAAGCGAAAAATGTAAAAGCTTCTGAGCGAACACCAGTCAGAATCCGAATGTTAAACAATACACCTGCATATAGTCAGCACAAAAAGATTGCTCACACATTAAAATCATGCCCAAGATAATGGAACGATGACGTTCAGAAGTAAGTTATAATCCAGCGTAGTACTAGGTTATTGTTTTGGCACCACAAGGACAGATGCTGTACTTCATCCCGGTAGGGCGTTTCATTATTGTCTGTAATCAAGCCTATCACCATGGTGTCATCTGCGAATTTGACTATGGTGTTTGAACCATAGGCAGGTACACAGTCATGGGTGAAGAGAGAGTACAGAATCGGGCTAAGAACACAACCTTGTGGAACGCCAGTGTTCAAGGTGATGGTTGATGAATGAAGGTTGCCTAATCTAACAGATTGGGGTCTGTTAGACAGGAAGTCTAAAATCCAGTGGCAGAGTGATGTGCTGATACCCAGATGGTTGAGTTTGGATATCAGCATAGACGGAATCACTGTGTTGAATGCAGAACTAAAATCGATGAACAGCATACTCACCTATGAGTTTTGACAGTCCAGTTGGGTTAGTGCCGTGTGTAGTGCTGTTGAGATAGCGTCCTCGGTGGATCTGTTGCTACGATAAGCAAACTGGTGTGGGTCCAGCGTAGCAGGCAGGCAGGATTTCAAGTGAGAAAGAACTAGTCTTTTAAAGCACTTGGAAATTATTGGGGTGAGTGCTACAGGTCGAAAGTCATTAAAGTCTGAAGCAGTAGAATGCCTAGGCACAGGCACAATGATGGCTGACTTAAAGATAGATGGTACAGCTGCCTGGGCAAGCGAAACATTAAAGATGTGAGCGAAGACACCCGCAAGTTCCACAGCACAAGCTCTTAGCACACGGCCAGGTACACCATCAGGGCCAGCTGCCTTCCGTGCATTCACTCTGCTCAGCATGCGACTGACATCCGAAGTGGAAAGTACAAGTGGGTTGTCGTCGGTGGAAGATTTATTGAAGATATCAATATCATCTGGTCGAAACGAGCGTAGAAGTTGTTCAGCTCATCAGGGACTGAAGCACTGTTGGTAGATGGAACAAAGCTAGTTGGTTTATAGTCAGTCAGGGCGTGTATTCCCTGCCACGTACGCCGAGGGTCAGAGGAGGTAAAGTGCTCCTCAATCCGGCGTTTGTAGCAGTGCTTGGCTATAGCTATTAGTCTCTTCATATTGCCAGCAACCCCAGTGGGCGGTACAGAGGACTCTTGTACCCTGAGCGCTTGTTGATTTGTTTCAGGACAGAGTTAGTGTAGGTGTCCAAGTGGATGTGTGAGACTGTGGTGGCTCGGGCAGCATACTCACTCCAGTCGGTGTGCTGGAACTGTTGCTGAAGGAAGGAGTCAGCCCCATCCATCCAGATCTTTACAGTTCTGGTTGAAGGCTTAATCCTATGCATGACTGCAGTGTATTTGGGAAGCAGGAACAAAGAAAGATAATCGGACAGTCCAAGATGGGGGAGGGGTGTTGTTTTGAAGCTGGTTAAAGTCAAACCGATGCTGAATCCGGTGTTTGTGCGGTGAATGTTAATTTCCAAAAGTGTCTGTCTGTCGTAACTGTAGTTCGCAAGAGTTATTTGCGCAAGAAAACTGGAGATAGCTAAGTACAGAAGTATAACATCACTAAAACCGGTAAGACGCTGAGCCTCGCAGTGTGATCGCGATGCCATCTTGGTCCTGGGAGACCAAGGACCATTTCCTATGGAAATCAAGGTCCCAGAATCTGGAGGAAGAGAGGAGAGGCACAGAATCCACGTTGCTCGAGGTACCCTGCAAAGTTTCCACAGTCAGTGGCAGTTTGGGGTCCCATGTCATCTGATGGTGTGGGTCCACTGTATTTTCTGAGGTCCAAGGTCAACGCAGCCGCCTACCAGGGAGATTTAGATTACTTTATGCTTCCTTATGCCTCCAAGCGAGGTGGGTTAGTGCAGTGTGTAGTGCTGTTGAGATAGCGTCCTCGGTGGATCTGTTGCTACGATAAGCAAACTGGTGTGGGTCCAGCGTAGCAGGCAGGCAGGATTTCAAGTGAGAAAGAACTAGTCTTTTAAAGCACTTGGAAATTATTGGGGTGAGTGAGGCACAAGCACAACGATGGCTGACTTAAAGATAGATGGTACAGCTACCTGGGCAAGCGAAACATTAAAGATGTGAGTGAAGACACCCGCAAGTTCCACATCACAAGCTCTTAGCACCCGGCCAGGTACACCATCAGGGCCAGCTACCTTCCATGCATTCACTCTGCTCAGCATGCGACTGACGTCCGAAGTGGAAAGTACAAGCTCGCACAAATCACTCAGAGAGAGCGGGCAGCATGCACAAAACACTCAGAGAGAGCGCGCAGTTTGCACAAAACACTCAGAGAGCGCGCAGATTGCACAAAACACTCAGCGAAAGCGCGCAGCACGCACAAAACCCTCAGCGAGAGCGCGCAGTTTGCACAAAACACACAGAGAGAGCGCAAAGCTCGCAAAAAAAAACTCAGAGAGAGCGCGCAGTTCGCACAAAACACTCATAGAGAGCGCGCAGTTTGCACAAAACACTCAGAGGGATGCGCAAAGCTCGCAAAAAAAAAAAAAAAAAAAAACCTGAGAGAGCGCGCAGCGCGCACAAAACATTCAGCGAGAGCGCGCAGTTTGCACAAAACACACAGAGAGAGCGCGCAGCACGCACAAAACACTCAGAGAGAGCGCGCAGCACTCACAAAATTTCTGTTGAAGCCATAGCATAACTCAATGGTGAGTCAAAAGCGGCAGAGGTTACTTTTTTTTAAAAAAACCGTGACCCAGGCAAAGCTCCATATTTGTAACGGCAAATGCAAAGCTGGTTAAGGCATAACTTTGTTGGGGTTAACCTTTTGTCTGAAGTGTCTTACATAACTTCAAGTCTTGTGTGAATGTGTTCACCGGAAAAATACTCCGTATAACATGGATAAAACAATTATTTACAACACATACCAAGTCGACGTTAACAGAGCACGTTTTATAAATAATATAGAAGACACGGGTTAGCCTTTTTTTTGTAAGCACAGGGCTGACATTTTATGAAACACACTTTACCTTGTGTGAGCACTATATCTACAATGTTTGAATCCATTTTTAAAAAAGGTTCTTCTTTTTTGCAGCTTGAACACAACTAAATCAGATGCAGTGGGCATGTAAATTTTGCAAATTTGTGTATGAAAGAAAGGGCAACTGCTTAGACATTACAGATACAGAAACATGGTGGTTACAGCCACCAGTGAAACGCATGTTGGAGCGCTGGCCAGCCCTTTTCAGAAAGCAGCAGGTATGGTAACAAATATGTAATTTATGTAAAATAAAACATACAATCGTATTAACATGAACATATTACTTCTACAAGAGTAAATGTATTTTAATTTGTGTAATCTGTTAATGTGGTACAAATCGAATTATGGCTCTATGTGTGCTGTGTTTTTCCTAAAGGTTTTTGCTGAGTTCACAAGGGTGGCAAGTAAAGATCTTGAACAAGACTTTTTTGAGGCCTTGGACAGTCACACCCCACGATTCCTTGAGATCTTTAAATCCAGGAAAGGAATTATTGGCAGTACACTTGCAGACATTGTTGCCCAAGTTGAAATTAAGGTAAGGAATCTTTTTATTACAATTTGGAATGTTACTTTTATAAGAGTGATCCAGTCACCTCCTTAATGGAACACTAGATAATATTTTTTACCTTAATTTTTTAGCTTAATTACAGCTTAAAAATCATTGTGATGCTCCACTGATCTTAGCTAGTGTTCCTTTAAGGTTGGTTAGTTTTCCTGTAGACTTGTCATCATCAACTAATTCCAAACATGAGAACCAACATTTATTTGCCATGGAGCTGCACTATTTCCCGAAAACTATTAAAGACAAATCAGTTATTTTTGTGCTGTGTAATGTTTCTTTCATTTTTAATGGTTCTTTCTAAAACCATGGAGCCCAAAGACAGACAAGTTAAACAAAACAGCACAAACACCCAATAATATTTTTTTTAGCAGATGAATCCTGTTTTAATGGGATGGTAACATATATTATAGAACACAGACACCTATGTGTTTTAACTTATAATTTATCACACATTTGTCTCATGTTTATTTTTAGATATTTTGGTTTGTTTTTTCTTAACTTGTAGATCCAGGATATTACAGCAATGTGGACTGCTGTCCTTCGTTGTCTTCCAGGTTTATCTTGGAGATTAGGCAGTGAGTACTTCAAGGTCTGTTTTGTAAGTATTACATCAAATTGTATAATTAAAATTTACTTAGTGAAGACATGAAGGTTTTGCAATAATATATTTTTTCATTATATTTACCTTTTGTCTGCAGGATTCAGATACCATCACAGATTTCATTCAGGTTCCTGATGGGTTATTGACTGTTATACCTGAAGACAGCCAGCAACCAGGTCCAAATGCCATACACTTTGAGCCATCTAGCATTAATATCATACTGGAAGGTAACGTTATGGAGAACATTGAAAACCATGCTCAAGCTATTTGCCTGACATTTGAACTACTATAAAACCTTCATTTGGACTATCCCAAAAGACTGGAGAACACATTTGACTTGCTAAACCTGGGAGTAGGCAATCTGAGCCCAAAATAATTTAAGGGATTTCTAAGTTTCGATGGACCCAGCTTTACCCTCTTATTGATGTTAGGCTCTCATTTATATGGTTTGCACTTGCAAAATGTTCTTGTGTTGTTCATAATGTGTCAAAGCACTTAAATTTATTGTGCAAAACTTTAGCTTGGTTAAGTGCATTAAACATTATTGTACATTTTTGTTTATTACACAGACTGTGCCATTTGAGTCATTCAAGAATAAAGATTACTGGAGGTTTTCTTTTAAAAAATATTTTTAATTGACTTAAATGTGGAATTAATTTTATTTTTGGGTAACTTTATGTATTTAGATAGGCTGATGTGCTCTGTGATGTAATGGAATTTGATTAAAATAAACCAGAAGTACTACTGAATAATAATTCTTTGTTGTGCTTACTTTATTTTTCTAAGGCAATCGGTTTCCTAAATTCTATTAAGTAAACAGGACTCTTGTGGAATTATGTTAACTTGGGTAACATAAGTTGGCAGTACTTAAAAATGGCAACTTACATCTATGTACTACTTAATGTCAGAACAACTCATATCAATTAAGTAAATACAGTTGCGTTTTAAGTACACTTAAATGATAGACGTTAAGTTAACATAACTTCAAAATAATAGTTATATTTACTTAACTATTTCAAGGCAACCGGATTCCTAAATTCCTTTAAGTAAGATCAACTTATCACATTTTACAGTGCAAAGAAAAACCTCAGCGAGAGCCCGCAGGACGTACAAAACACTCAGCGAGAGGGTGCAGCACGCACAAAACCCTCAGCGAGAGCGCGCAGCACGCACAAAACACACAGAGAGAGAGCGCAGTTTGCACAAAACACTCAGCGAGAGCCAGCAGTTTGCACAAAACACTCAGATCGCAAAGCTCGCAAGAAAAACCTCAGACAGATCGCACAGCACGCACAAGATACTCAGAGAGATCGCAAAGCAAAAAAAACCTCAGAGAGAGCGCACAGTTTGCACAAAACACACAGAGAGATCGCAAAGCTCGCAAAAAAACACAGAGATCGCAAAGCTCACAAAAAAACCTCAGAGAGATCGCGCAGCACCCACAAAACACTCAGAGAGATCGCAAAGCTCACAAAAAAACCTCAGACAGATCGCGCAGCACCCACAAAACACTCAGAGAGATCACAAAGCTCGCAAGAAAAGCCTCAGAGAGATCGAGCAGCACGCAAAAAACACTCAGAGAGATTGCAAAGCTCATAAAAAAAACCTCAGAGAGATCGCGCAGCATGCACAAAACACACAGAGAGATCACAAAGCTCACAAAAAAAAAAAACATCAGAGAGATGGCGCAGCACGCACAAAACACACAGAGAGATCGCAAAGCTCACAAGAAAACCTCAGAGAGAGCGCGCAGCCCGCACAAAACACTCAGAGAGATCGCAAAGCTCGCAAAAAAACCTCAGAGAGATCGCAAAGCTCGCAAGAAACGCCTCAGACAGATCGCGCAGCACCCACAAAACACTCAGAGAGATCACAAAGCTCGCAAGAAAAGCCTCAGAGAGATCGAGCAGCACGCAAAAAACACTCAGAGAGATCGCAAAGTTCATAAAAAAAACCTCAGAGAGATCGCGCAGCATGCACAAAACACACAGAGAGATCACAAAGCTCACAAAAAAAAAAAACATCAGAGAGATGGCGCAGCACGCACAAAACACACAGAGAGATCGCAAAGCTCACAAAAAAACCTCAGAGAGATCGCAAAGCTCACAAAAAAACCTCAGAGAGATCGCAAAGCTCGCAAGAAAAACCTCAGAGAGATTGCGCAGCATGCACAAAACCCACAGAGAGATCGCAAAGCTCACAAAAAAAACTCAGAGAGAGCGCGCAGCACGCACAAGATACTCAGAGATCGCAAAGCTCACAAAAAAAAACCTCAGACAGATCGCGCAGCACGCACAAAACACACAGAGAGATCGCAAAGCTCACAAGAAAAGCCTCAGAGAGATTGCAAAGCTCACAAAAAAACCTCAGAGAGAGCGCGCAGCCCGCACAAAACACTCAGAGAGATCGCAAAGCTCACAAAAAAACCTCAGAGAGATCGCAAAGCTCGCAAGAAAAACCTCAGAGAGATCGCAAAGCTCGCAAGAAAAATCTCAGACAGATCGCGCAGCATGCACAAAACACACAGAGAGATCGCAAAGCTCATAAGAAAAGCCTCAGAGAGATCGCAAAGCTCACAAAAAAACCTCAGAGAGATCGCAAAGCTCGCAAAAAAACCTCAGAGAGATCGCAAAGCTCGCAAGAAACGCCTCAGACAGATCGCGCAGCACCCACAAAACACTCAGAGAGATCACAAAGCTCGCAAGAAAAGCCTCAGAGAGATCGAGCAGCACGCAAAAAACACTCAGAGAGATCGCAAAGCTCATAAAAAAAACCTCAGAGAGATCGCGCAGCATGCACAAAACACACAGAGAGATCACAAAGCTCACAAAAAAAAAAAACATCAGAGAGATGGCGCAGCACGCACAAAACACACAGAGAGATCGCAAAGCTCACAAGAAAACCTCAGAGAGAGCGCGCAGCCCGCACAAAACACTCAGAGAGATCGCAAAGCTCACAAAAAAACCTCAGAGAGATCGCAAAGCTCACAAAAAAACCTCAGAGAGATCGCAAAGCTCGCAAGAAAAACCTCAGAGAGATTGCGCAGCATGCACAAAACCCACAGAGAGATCGCAAAGCTCACAAAAAAAACTCAGAGAGAGCGCGCAGCACGCACAAGATACTCAGAGATCGCAAAGCTCACAAAAAAAAACCTCAGACAGATCGCGCAGCACGCACAAAACACACAGAGAGATCGCAAAGCTCACAAGAAAAGCCTCAGAGAGATTGCAAAGCTCACAAAAAAACCTCAGAGAGAGCGCGCAGCCCGCACAAAACACTCAGAGAGATCGCAAAGCTCACAAAAAAACCTCAGAGAGATCGCAAAGCTCGCAAGAAAAACCTCAGAGAGATCGCAAAGCTCGCAAGAAAAATCTCAGACAGATCGCGCAGCATGCACAAAACACACAGAGAGATCGCAAAGCTCATAAGAAAAGCCTCAGAGAGATCGCAAAGCTCACAAAAAAATCTCAGAGAGATCGCAAAGCTCGCAAGAAAAACCTCAGACAGATCGCGCAGCATGCACAAAACCCACAGAGAGATCGCAAAGCTCACAAAAAAAAATCAGAGAGCGCGCGCAGCACGCACAAGATACTCAGAGATCGCAAAGCTCACAAAAAAAAACCTCAGACAGATCGCGCAGCAAGCACAATACATTCAGAAAGATCGCAAAGCTCACAAAAAAAACCTCAGACAGATCGCGCAGCACGCACAAAACACACAGAGAGATCGCAAAGCTCACAAAAAAAAACTCAGACAGATCGCGCAGCACGCACAAAACACATAGAGATCGCAAAGCTCGCAAAAAAACCTCAGAGAGATCGCAAAGCTCGCAAGAAACGCCTCAGACAGATCTCGCAGCACCCACAAAACACTCAGAGAGATCGCAAATCTCATAAAAAAAAACCTCAGACAGATCGCGCAGCATGCACAAAACACACAGAGAGATCACAAAGCTCACAAAAAAAAACATCAGAGAGATGGCGCAGCACGCACAAAACACTCAGAGAGATCGCAAAGCTCACAAAAAAAAACATCAGAGAGATGGCGCAGCACGCACAAAACACACAGAGAGATCGCAAAGCTCACAAAAAAACCTCAGAGAGAGCGCGCAGCCCCCACAAAACACTCAGAGAGATCGCAAAGCTCACAAAAAAACCTCAGAGAGATCGCAAAGCTCGCAAGAAAAACCTCAGAGAGATCGCGCAGCATGCACAAAACACACAGAGAGATCGCAAAGCTCACAAGAAAAGCCTCAGAGAGATCGCAAAGCTCACAAAAAAACCTCAGAGAGATCGCAAAGCTCGCAAGAAAAACCTCAGAGAGATCGCGCAGCATGCACAAAACCCAGAGAGATCGCAAAGCTCACAAAAAAAACTCAGACAGAGCGCGCAGCATGCACAAAACCCTCAGAGAGATCGCAAAGCTCACAAAAAAAACCTCAGACAGATCGAGCAGCATGCACAAAACACACAGAGAGATCGCAAAGCTCACAAAAAAAACCTCAGACAGATCGCGAAGCATGCACAAAACACAGAGAGATCGCAAAGCTCGCAAAAGAACCTCAGAGAGATCGCAAAGCTCGCAAGAAACGCCTCAGAGAGATCGCGCAGCACGCACAAAACACACAGAGAGATCGCAAAGCTCGCAAAAAAACACTCAGAGAGATCGCAAAGCTCACAAAAAAACCTCAGACAGATCGCGCAGCACCCACAAAACACACAGAGAGATCGCAAAGCTCGCAAGAAAAGCCTCAGAGAGATCGAACATCGCGCAAAAAACACTCAGAGAGATCGCAAAGCTCACAAAAAAAAAACATCAGAGAGATGGCGTAGCACGCACAAAACACTCAGAGAGATCGCAAAGCTCACAAGAAAACCTCAGAGAGATCTCGCAGCACGCACAAAACACACAGAGAGATCGCAAAGCTCACAAAAAAAACCTCAGACAGATCGCGCAGCACGCACAAAACACACAGAGAGATCACAAAGCTCACAAAAAAACATCAGAGAGATGGCGCAGCATGCACAAAACACACAGAGAGATTGCAAAGCTCACAAAAAAAAAAACATCAGAGAGATGGCGCAGCACGCACAAAACACTCAGAGAGATCGCAAAGCTCACAAAAAAAAAACATCAGAGAGATGGCGCAGCACGCACAAAACACACAGAGAGATTGCAAAGCTCACAAGAAAAGCCTCAGAGAGATCGCAAAGCTCACAAAAAAACCTCAGAGAGATCGCAAAGCTCGCAAGAAAAACCTCAGAGAGATCGCAAAGCTCGCAAGAAAAACCTCAGACAGATCGCGCAGCATGCACAAAACACACAGAGATCGCAAAGCTCACAAAAAAAACATCAGAGAGATGGCGCAGCATGCACAAAACACACAGAGAGAGCGCGCAGCACGCACAAGATACTCAGAGAGATCGCAAAGCAAAAAAAACCTCAGAGAGAGCGCACAGTTTGCACAAAACACACAGAGAGATCGCGCAGCACGCACAAAACACACAGAGAGATCGCAAAGCTCACAAAAAAACCTCAGACAGATCGTGCAGCACGCACAAAACACACAGAGAGATCACAAAGCTCACAAAAAAATCTCAGACAGATCGTGCAGAACGCACAATACATTCAGAGAGATCGCAAAGCTCACAAAAAAAAACCTCAGACAGATCGCAAAGCTCGCAAGAAACGCCTCAGACAGATCGCGCAGCACCCACAAAACACTCAGAGAGATCGCAAAGCTCGCAAGAAAAGCCTCAGAGAGATCGAGCAGCACCCACAAAACACTCAGAGAGATCGCAAATCTCATAAAAAAAACCTCAGAGAGATCGCGCAGCATGCACAAAACACACAGAGAGATCGCAAAGCTCACAAAAAAAAACATCAGAGAGATGGCGCAGCATGCACAAAACACACAGAGAGATCGCAAAGCTCACAAGAAAACCTCAGAGAGAGCGCGCAGCCCGCACAAAACACTCAGAGAGATCGCAAAGCTCACAAAAAAACCTCAGAGATCGCAAAGCTCGCAAGAAAAACCTCAGAGAGATCGCAAAGCTCACAAGAAAAGCCTCAGAGAGATCGCAAAGCTCACAAAAAAACCTCAGAGAGAGCGCGCAGCCCGCACAAAACACTCAGAGAGATCGCAAAGCTCACAAAAAAACCTCAGAGAGATCGCAAAGCTCGCAAGAAAAACCTCAGAGAGATCGCAAAGCTCGCAAGAAAAACCTCAGACAGATCGCAAAGCTCGCAAGAAAAACCTCAGAGAGATCGCGCAGCATGCACAAAACCCACAGAGAGATCGCCAAGCTCACAAAAAAAACCTCAGACAGATCGCGCAGCACGCACAAAACACACAGAGAGATCGCAAAGCTCGCAAGAAAAACCTCAGAGAGATCGCGCAGCACGCACAAAACACAGAGAGATCGCAAAGCTCGCAAGAAAAGCCTCAGAGAGATGGCAAAGCTCACAAAAAAACCTCAGAGAGAGCGCGCAGCACGCACAAGATACTCAGAGATCGCAAAGCTCACAAAAAAAACCTCAGACAGATCGCGCAGCACGCACAATACATTCAGAGAGATCGCAAAGCTCGCAAAAAAAACCTCAGACAGATCGCGCAGCATGCACAAAACCCTCAGAGAGATCGCAAAGCTCACAAAAAAAACCTCAGACAGATCGCGCAGCATGCACAAAACACACAGAGAGATCGCAAAGCTCACAAAAAAAACATCAGAGAGATGGCGCAGCATGCACAAAACACACAGAGATCGCAAAGCTCACAAAGAAAAACCTCAGACAGATCACGCAGCATGCACAAAACACACAGAGAGATCGCAAAGCTCACAAAAAAAACTCAGACAGATCGCGCAGCACGCACAAAACACACAGAGAGATCGCAAAGCTCGCAAGAAAAGCCTCAGAGAGATCGCGCAGCACGCACAAAACACAGAGAGATCGCAAAGCTCGCAAGAAAAGCCTCAGAGAGATGGCAAAGCTCACAAAAAAACCTCAGAGAGAGCGCGCAGCATGCACAAAACACTCAGAGAGAGCGCGCAGCATGCACAAGATACTCAGAGAGATCGCAAAGCTCACAAAAAAAACCTCAGACAGATCGCGTAGCACGCACAAAACACACAGAGATCGCAAAGCTCGCAAGAAAAGCCTCAGAGAGATGGCAAAGCTCACAAAAAAACCTCAGAGAGAGCGCGCAGCATGCACAAAACACTCAGAGAGATCGCAAAGCTCGCAAGAAAAGCCTCAGAGAGATCGCAAAGCTCACAAAAAAACCTCAGAGAGATCGCGCAGCATGCACAAAACACACAGAGAGATCACAAAGCTCACAAAAAAAAACATCAGAGAGATGGCGCAGCATGCACAAAACACACAGAGAGATCGCAAAGCTCACAAGAAAACCTCAGAGAGAGCCCGCAGCCCGCACAAAACACTCAGAGAGATCGCAAAGCTCACAAAAAAACCTCAGAGATCGCAAAGCTCGCAAGAAAAACCTCAGAGAGATCGCAAAGCTCACAAGAAAAGCCTCAGAGAGATCGCAAAGCTCACAAAAAAACCTCAGAGAGAGCGCGCAGCCCGCACAAAACACTCAGAGAGATCGCAAAGCTCTCAAGAAAAACCTCAGAGAGATCGCAAAGCTCGCAAGAAAAACCTCAGACAGATCGCAAAGCTCGCAAGAAAAACCTCAGAGAGATCGCGCAGCATGCACAAAACCCACAGAGAGATCGCCAAGCTCACAAAAAAAACTCAGAGAGAGCGCGCAGCACGCACAAGATACTCAGAGATCGCAAAGCTCACAAAAAAAAACCTCAGACAGATCGCGCAGCACGCACAAAACACTCAGAGAGATCGCAAAGCTCGCAAAAAAAACCTCAGACAGATCGCGCAGCACGCACAATACATTCAGAGAGATCGCAAAGCTCGCAAAAAAAACCTCAGACAAATCGCGTAGCATGCACAAAACCCTCAGAGAGATCGCAAAGCTCACAAAAAAAAACTCAGACAGATCGCGCAGCATGCACAAAACACACAGAGAGATCGCAAAGCTCACAAAAAAAACATCAGAGAGATGGCGCAGCATGCACAAAACACACAGAGATCGCAAAGCTCACAAAAAAAAACCTCAGACAGATCACGCAGCATGCACAAAACACACAGAGAGATCGCAAAGCTCACAAAAAAAAACTCAGACAGATCGCGCAGCACGCACAAAACACAGAGAGATCGCAAAGCTCGCAAGAAAAGCCTCAGAGAGATGGCAAAGCTCACAAAAAAACCTCAGAGAGAGCGCGCAGCATGCACAAAACACTCAGAGAGAGCGCGCAGCATGCACAAGATACTCAGAGAGATCGCAAAGCTCACAAAAAAAACCTCAGACAGATCGCGTAGCACGCACAAAACACACAGAGATCGCAAAGCTCGCAAGAAAAGCCTCAGAGAGATGGCAAAGCTCACAAAAAAACCTCAGAGAGAGCGCGCAGCATGCACAAAACACTCAGAGAGATCGCAAAGCTCGCAAGAAAAGCCTCAGAGAGATCGCAAAGCTCACAAAAAAACCTCAGAGAGATCGCAAAGCTCGCAAGAAAAACCTCAGAGAGATCGCGCAGCGCACACAAAACACACAGAGACATCGCAAAGCTCACAAAAAAAACCTCAGACAGATCTCGCAGCATGCACAAAACACTCAAAGAGATCGCAAAGCTCGCAAGAAAAGCCTCAGAGATCTCGCAGCAGGCACAAAATACTCAGCGAGAGCGTGCAGCGCGCACAAAACACTCAGCGAGAGCGCGCAGTTTGCACAAAACACTCAGCGAGAGATCGCAAAGCTCACAAAAAAACTCTCAGCCAGAGTGCGCAGCGCGCACAAAACACTCAGAGAGAGATCGCAGTTAGCACAAAACACTCAGAGAGAGCTCGCAGCACCCACAAAACGCTCAGAGATTCTCATTCTCTTCAATGACAGGAATAAATTTGAAGTGGGATAGTGAGATTGGGTCCCAATTTGTCAATATAGGCCCCAATTTTGGCCCCAAAGTCAAAGTTTTCGAAATTGGATCCCACTTCCAATTTATTTTACTATATTGGAATATATTGGAAGTGGTATCCCATTTCCAGTTTATTTGACTTGGCTGAAATAGACTGGAATTGGGATCCCACTTCCAATTCATTTCAGCCAAGTCATGTACGTGTTTCATGGGATCCCACTTCCAATTTATTTCAGCCAAGTCATGTACATGTTCCATGGGATCCCACTTCCAATTTATTTGACTTGAATGAAATCAATTGGAAATGGGATAGTGAGATTGGGTCCAAAATTGGTCCCAATTTGACTTGGTTAGAATAGATTGGAAGTGGGATCCCACTTCCATTCTATTTGATTTGACTGGAATAAATTGGAAGTGAGATAGGGTCCCAATTTGTCAATATAGGCCTCAGTTCTGGCCCCAAAATCAAAGATTTCCAAATTCCAAATAGTAAAATAAATTGGAAGTGGGATCCCACTTCCAGTTTATTTGATTTGACTGGAATAGATTGGAAGTAAGATCCCACTTGCAATTTATTTGACTTGGTTAGAATAGATTGGAAGTGGGCAAACAAAGGAAAACATTTTTCATGAATAAATTTGCTGAACATAACATACTACGCAAGATCCCAGTGACCCCATCTTCTGATATGTTGTTTGGGGGACTCAGATGATTCAGTACTCGACGCCGTGAAGTCGGTAGACCCCCCCAAGCTCAGTTTCTGGACATCCCACTCCCAATTTATTCCCATTCAAATTTCATTCATGGGTTTTGGACACCCCTTAAAAGGGTCCGAATGACCCCAAATGTTAATATGTTTATTGTGCACACCCCACGAGACAGCCTGTGAAGTTGTGTAAGCCTAACTTCAAGTCAAATATATTGGGAGTGGGATCGGTCAGTTCCGAGTCTGACGTCCCACTTCCAATCTATTGCATTCAATTAAAATACATTGGGAGTCGGATCGGTCAGTTCCGAGTCCGACGTCCCACTTCCAATCTATTGCATTCAATTCAAATACATTGGGAGTGGGATCGGTCACTTCCGAGTCCGACGTCCCACTTCCAATCTATTGCATTCAATTCAAATACATTGGGAGTGGGATCGGTCACTTCCGAGTCTGCCGTCCCACTTCCAATCTATTGCATTCAATTCAAATACATTGGGAGTGGGATCGGTCACTTCCGGGTCCGACGTCCCACTTCCAATCTATTGCATTCAATTCAAATACATTGGGAATGGGATCAGTCAGTTCCGTGTCCGACGTCCCACTTCCAATCTATTGCATTCAATTAAAATACATTGGGAATGGGATGTCCGACGTCTGCGCCAGACTTGACTAACCCCACCCACCAGCACAAACCAGGCAAGTAGATTACACAGCGAACAGGTAAGTGATTTTAAGGATACACTTACAGATAATGGCCATTTGTTTGCCCATAGTAAGGGTGTATGTACAAAGCTTGCTCTAAGGAATATAAACATTTGTTACAGTATCAAGACTGTCTGTCAGTCTGAAATGATGAATATTTAGCACTAAATCAAGCCACTCCTACAGGCTATAAATATGTACACAGCCCCAGACTGACGGGCAAAGGGGGTGGATTATGTATAATTTACAAAAATAATTTAATTATTAACCAAAAACATGGTTACAACTTTACTTCCTTTGAAATTATGTACATTAACATAATTAACCCCGCCACAAATAAGATTACATTATCGCAATCAAGATTAGATTATTGCAATGCACTTTTATCAGAATGCTCCAGCAGAAACTTGAGTAAACTCTTTCTCCTACAAAGCCCCTCGGCTCTGGAACAATCTTCCAGCTAGTGTCCGGGACGCAGACACAGTCACTATGTTTAAGTCTAGGCTCAAAACACACTTGTTCAGTTTAGCCTTTGGCAACTAACCTCTGTCTAGTTTAAGGTTGTCATTTCAGGAACTCATGGACATGGGGAATCAGGGTAAACGCGGATGATGTGCTCACAATTTCTCTTTTTTGGAGCTGAAGGACGTCCTTGCCTGAGCTCCTTCTGGTTTCCCTCCTCCCAGTCTGTTACAGTCAGATCCGTCACATGCTCTTTTTCTCTGCTGCACTCAACTAAACTAACCGCTTCCCTTTACTGTTTTCTGAGAAAATGGTGGCCCACTGATGGAAGATTGTTTGCTGGATTCTCCTGCGGCCCAGACCAGACCAGACCAGCTGCTCACCTCCATCTACTGCTGCCAGCCTCTGACCACTCACCATGATCAACTACACTGAAGTAGAAATGGACTCAGATTAGCAACATTGACTGATTCTTCCAAATCTGATGCACTATTATTATGCCCCAAGATTGATGTCACTATTATGATTATTATCATTATTATTATTATTATGTAGCATAATGACAATTCATTGGTGATCATTTAAAATTCAATCTATAGTTTGATCAGAGGAGGATGGGTCTCCTTTGTGAGTCTTGGTTCCTCCCAAGGTTTCTTCCTCCAGCCTTGAGGGAGTTTTTCCTTGGCAGTGTCGCCTTCCGCTTGCTCGCATTGGGCTTTGTTTTAAATGTTCTGTTCTGAAACTGTGAAGCTGCTTTGTGACAACGTCAGTTGTAAAAGGCGCTATACAAATAAAGTTGATGTTTGGATGTCTTTTCAACTTTAATCCAGAGTTTATTGGATGACATTTATGTACGTGATTTCCACATTGAAATAACGGCTTTAAAAGGACGTCTTTAATGTGACTTAGTTAGTCGTCTTTTCAACGTCAGTGTTTCATTTTCATTTTCAACCTTAAAAAAACGTTGATTAGACCACAGTCAAGTACATTATTTCAACATTGAATCAACGGCTAAATGTTTACTGGGATTGCAGTTAGCACACTACACTGATCAGAGCATTTTATTAAACACATATGGAAACATTCAGTGTCATGCTGAAGGGAGGAGATTGTTATTTAAGTTTAAGTGAAGACGACTGGACTGGAACGACAGCTCTAAAATGAATGAACTCTGAGTGAGAAACCGGAAGGTGGCAGAAGAGAACTGATGTAAAAACACAGAAGAAGAAGACGATGAAGCTACGCACTCTTTTCAGTGACCGCGGCACGCGAGCAGCTCTCACCAGCCTCAGGGAACAGCTTCATCCCATAAATATGTCAATTTAACCTTCTATTTTTGGATACATATGTATTTTGGTATCGCCCAAATGTAGTCAACATCGTTAATGTTATGTACGTTATTCTATCAACTGCTATATGGTACATACGTAATATTGAACCGTTTTTTTTTTTTGTTTGTTTGTTTTTTTTCCAAATGACAAACTTTAGCTAACCTGTTTAACTCTAGCTAGCTCTTTTTTCCCCTCTGACATAGAAAACATTTAAATGACATGACAATCGCTCATACATGAGTATTTTAATTTGAGTAATTATGTGGTTTGATGGCGAATTTTACAAGACGATGTGAGCATTTTTTATGTCACAGAACCGCTTCCCTCAGTATAAGAAATAAAATAAGAAATAAAACTGCTTAAACACATTAAGAAGACATAAAGTAGTAGCTACGTGGGTTAAAATACATTCTCAATCTCAGTGCTGGTTTTTTGGTGTAAAGTAATATTTTGAATATATAATTTCACATACACTCATTTTTTGTTAGTGAGTAGCAGTGAGTTTTGGCTGGTGATTAATGGGTTGCAGAAGGTTATATGAAAGCTATAGAAGCTTATTTACTGAGAGAAAAAAATAAACAAAAGCACGTGAAGTAGTTTATTTTTGGAGCTGTGAAGTTAGTACATTTTTTTCAAAATTAACTATGAACATGAACTAATTCATTTTCTTTATGTAATTATGTAAAGATGGACTGTAGTAAAAAAAAATGAGTAGGGCAGTGAAAAATGGTGGGCAGGGAGAAAAGCAAATAGGAGGTTAATTTAAGTTATTTAGATGAGATCTTTAGCATCAGTTGTAGCATAATCGTTTGTACTATAACCTCATAATCTTTTACATTTGAAGTTCTGTAGTTAATGAATTTGCATGCATAAGCAGTTTACAGTTACTCAGGAACAAGGCGTACAAAACTCAAAGAGCACGCACAGAACTCGTGCAGCTGGCGCACAAAACTCAGAGAGCATGCGCTGAACTCAGCGCTCACGCACAAAGTCATGGAGCACAAATGTCAGAGCTGGATTTTTTGTTTGCAAGTTATAAGTTTTACATTTGAGATGAATTTTTTTTGTGCATTCTTTTTGGCACAAATCAGATTCCATACAGGATTCACTAAAAATAATCAACAAGTTTGCGTCACCATTTGGAATGCTGCGGATGCTTTGAGAATTAAGAATAGGCTTGCGCAACATTTTGAAAGATTCCGGATGCGCTAAAAAAAAAAAAAAAACATCTAGCAAGGTAGAGGTAGAAGTCTGAGACGGTCAAAAATTTAGTATAAAAAAAAAAAACACAAAGGGGTACCCTTTATTATTTTTTTTTTGGGGTGAAAACTGTGACCTCCTCAGATCTTCTCCAAACCCACACCGTGTGTCAGGGAAGTCCTGACAAAGACAGTGGTGTGGTTATTTTCGCTCTACCATATCCCAAAGCTGAGATATGGAGACCTCTTCTAGTCCATAAAATGTATAACTGTATATATCAAGATGGGATTCCTATTTCCAGTCAAGCTAGGTAAACACATGAGTAGAGGGTAACCTTTAAGTTTTACGTTTGATGTTAATTTTTTTTTGTGCGATTCTTTTTGGCACCAATCAGGTTCCATACAGGATTCGCTAAAAATAAACAAGCTTGCGTCACCACTTGGATCGCTCCGGTTGCTACGAGAATTGAGAATAGTCTCGTGCAGCTTTTTGGAACCTTCAGCACATGCTAAAAATAAACAGCATGCTCACGTCATCATTTGGAACGCTCCGGTTTCTACAAGAATTAAGAACAGGTTTTGCAGCTTTTTGGAATCTTCAGGATGCGCTAAAAATAAACAGTAGGCTCACGCCACCCTTTTTAACGCTCCGGTTGCTACGAGAATTAAGAATTGGCTCTCGCAGCATTTTGGAATGTTACAGATGTGCTAAAAAAAATAAAGATTAGGCTCACGCCTCTTTTGTAAATGCTCCATGTGCTGAGTGAAGTATAGAATAGGCTTGCACAGCTTTTTGGAACCTTCAGGATTCCAAGGATTATGGAATCAGATTTGTGCCAAATATGAAACGCTCCATGGCTTTAGTGTGTGAGTTCTGAGTTCTGCGTGTGCTCTCTGAGTTTTGTGCACAAGCAGCACGAGTTCTGTGCACGAGCTCTCTGAGTTTTGTACACTGGATCCTTGAGTTTTGCAAGCAGTTTTGGCAAAAAGCTCTCGTGTGGGCGGGTTTTCTCAGGGGTACCTTCCCATTGGCTAATGAGTTTTTGAGTGACAACTCAGTGCCCAAGGCATTTTGGACTACACATGCGTACACCTACTTGCAGCTCAGCAGCGGAGAGACAGGAAAGATTTTAACATTAAAGAGTGAACAACTTTACACACACAAATTCTCTTTGTACTTTACTGTTTTAAAACGATGAAATACCTGCAAACTTCGACAATCAATGCAGATATTGAGGTAATGTTCTGTCTAAAACAAAGCATTAAAGATTTTACTGTGAGTACAAACCTGTTTGTCCCTCATTACCAGATACTGATCTGAGGTAAATGCACACCGAGGTCTGTTTACTCAGGATGAACCAGAATAAATGAGCACTTATTTGTTTATTTGTAAATTATTATTCATGAGTGCTTGAGCCCCTGTTCAGAAACCTATTGTGTACTAACATAGTGGTTCTTCGCTTTTCCATAATCACTGTTAGATGGTTTAAATGCCCAAATTTTATTTTGAAGATCACAGTTTTGAACAAATGGCATATGTGCATTTTGTTACAGGAGGTCTCAGAGAAAAGAGAAACATCACAGACAAGAGTGTTCCTGCTCCTTTAATGAATACAAATTTGCTTAATATCTAGCTCACACATTACTTCCTGGAAAACACCAGATGTAAAGTTTGAACCACAATCTGATTGAATCTCACGAGGCAGCCCACACCGAGAAAAGAACTGAAACAAACACTCAATTATAGTTCTTGCCTTAATGTTTCTCGAGGGTACAGCCTCCGGAAATCTAGTACACACATCCAATATTGTGAACAGATACTTATAACCCTTTTTTGTCTTGTGCAAAGGTCCAACACAATCTATCGTCACTCGCAAAAATGGAGAGTACACAATGGTGCACAAGGCACTTTCTGATTTGGCTTACCGGCTAGCTGACAAGCATGACATGTCCGACAGTAGGAGATTACATCTCGATGCATCTTCGGCCAATAAAAATAACGCAAGACTCTCTCTTGGGCTTTACGAATACCCACATGCCCTGCCATGGGTGCTTCATGTGCCAAGCGCAACACTTTCAACCTAAAACTCTTCAGCAACACAATCTGCTCCACAACACTCCAATCTTCAACAGCAGGATGATAAGGAGGCCTCCACTTCCGCATAAGCACTCCCTGATGCATATAGAAGACCTCTGCCGACTCCTCTGTCTCCTCCCGTGTACCAGCCCCCTTACACAATGAGGCCAACTCAGGGTCCTCCTTGAGCTCCTTGATTAAGGTTTCCCTATTAAACTGAGCTGCATCTGATTAACCTAGTTTTCCAAAGAAGGTATCTCCAAGCTCAAATGCTGCCTCCTCCAGCCCTCTCTGTGGAACCACCCCCTTGGGGCGAGACTGGGCACGGGTAACGACACAGGTTGAAAACACCTCAGGATACTCCCTGGCCAAAGCCTCTGTTTCTGGTACCTCACATGGCATGTGACTAATTAAAGGGGTTACCGAAACTTGAACCCCAGCAAGATCATTCCCCAATAGCATAGAAACTCCAGGGACTGGTAATGATGGCACTACTGCTACATTAACATAGCCATTTACCAAGTTAGAGGTTAGGTACACTTTATGCAATGGCATGGCACCAAACAAACTTCCCACACCCTGAAGCAACACTGAAGAGTCATTGAAACTGGCTAATCACGAACCCCTTGTAACAACAAGGACTGAACTGCACCAGTGTCCCTGAAAATTTTAATTTTGGTTTCTGGCTCCCCAGAACCAATGGACACTGTACAGCAGGAGACAAACCCATCATACAGAGAGGGGGTTATTTCAGACTCAGGATCCACACAACTAATAGTCCTCTCTGAACCAACTACCAATGCCACAGATTTTGAAGAGTCAGTATAAGACCCACGTCTGCACTTCTGCAGAACTGGACAACCTGATTTTATATGGCCAGGTTTTCTACAATAATGGCAGATTATTTCTCCCGAGGGAGTAGAATTTACAGGTTTTTGAAGTTGACTATGAGGTTTAGAGCCAGATGGCCCTTCCCTATGACTTTTAGTCTCTGCTGATTTAACCTCTGTATTAGCCTTTCTCCAACCACTGATCTCTCTTTCACTCTCGACTCCTTATGGGTAAATTCGTAAGTATCTGCCATCATAGCAGCCTTTTTAACTTCAGTCGCCCCATGCTCCTGAATGTACACTTCCTAAAGAACAGGTAGACTATTTTTAAACTGTTCCATAAGAACAAGCTGTTTTAAATCTGCAAAAGTATAAACTTCACATGCTTTCGTTCAAACACTGCCTCCTGCTGCCTAGCTACATCCAAATAGGTTTCCGCTAGCTTACGTCTAAGAGAACGGAATTTGTGCCTGTAAGTTTCTGGCACAACTTCATAGGCATTCTTCACTGCCGTTTTCACCGTGTCATACTCCATGGAGTGTGCAGAATTCAAAGCTGCATAAGCCTCCCGAGCTTTCCCCTACAGGACACTCTGAACCAAAACGGTCCAACAATTCTCCAGCCAAGCTAATTCCGTGGCTATATTCTCAAAGGCATCAAAAAACACATCTACCTCGTCTTCCTGAAATTTTGGCATTAGATGTAGACATTTGGATACATCAAACCGAGTCTCATGTCTGCGCTGTTGTTGACTCTCCATCTGCGAGAGTTTAACCTTCTCCAACTCAATCTTAGCTAACTCCAGCTCCCGCAAACTATCCTTCTCCTTCTCTCGCCTACCCTTCTCTGCTTGTTCCCTAGCCAATCTTGCCTCAATGATGGAGTCACTCAAACCTAGGGACTGAGCAAGGATCTACTATCTTAATTTTATTCAACTCTGAATCTACCTCAATCTCATAATATTCAGCAAGCTGGAGCAACTGAGGCTTCTTTAATTTTATCCAGTCCGTTGTCTGCAGATGGGCTTGGATAAAACTTTCCGGATCAAACTGAGACATTTTTGGGAAAAAATTAAAAAAATACCAAAAGCCCCCCAGCCGAAATGAGGACAGACCAGAGACCCCTAACTCTAAGGCTACTAAAATTCAAACACCAAGAGGTAACCTATATTCCCCTATTGGCCTAAAATCCCTAAGTACCACCAAAGTATGACTACAAAACTAAAAGTACTTGACAATTTTGGCCACCTTACCTCAAGTCCTCTCATAGGACTTCTGAAAGAACACATACAACTCAAGAAGCCCCAAGTAGGCCACAATTTCCAACAGGTATTTTTGAGTCAAATCAACACCACCAAATCAGATTTCCTGAGAACTCAACCAAACATACCCAATTACCAAAGGTCTAGACTGTATACAATCAAGCAACTCTGCAATCCAATACCCACCTTAGCAAACAGCTAACCTCAACAGAGCACAAAACTATCAAGTTACAATCACACAGCCAACAATTAGATCACGAAAATAAGGTGTTGAAATCTATTGTGATGAAATGAGAACTTGGGAGGGTTCACTCTTCTTACCTAAAGATCCTCGAAGAACCCAAGCGCTGACTCCATGGTCGACCAGCCCAAGCATGTAGAGATTATTCAAAAGGGTAGGTAGTAATCTGGAGGTGCAACAGTTTCCAGAGTGCTAGAGAAAAATCAGCGCCAAAACTTCCACCATCTTATATATATCCAAAACGACGCTCCGGTATCTGGCCTCCAAAACCAGAGGTCCTCCCCTTTAAAGGCTCCACTTCAAGATCTCAAGAAAAGTAAGACCCCCCCCCAGTGGCTGGAGTGTGTATTGTGGGAGTCAAGTGTCTATCCCAGTGCACCTAGTTTATAAGAATCTATATTCAACACCATTAACTCTATTGAGAGAAAATCCCAGTTACGAAAATAATCACACCCCTGTGTAAGTCAAGGCCTCCTTAATCAACAACATTTTTATTTTGTCAATAAGGTCCATACCACACTTCTGACATATTTCATAAAATATCACCATTTAATATTCTAAACATGTACATAAACAAATGCATACATTTTCAAATGACCTTGCCTTTTCCCCACAGATATCAAATAGAAATCAGAAGAATATCTATTAAACATACCTGAAAACCTGATTTTGGTGGCCTTAAAAGTACACTTACCCTATAATATAGCGTGATTCATATATCAAAGTATATGATCACATTCTAAAGTTGTCATATTGAGAAACAATGATAGAAACATTTTACTTCTCAACCTCAAGTAGACTGTAAGTAATTATTCAAATTTCAAAATTTAACGACCTGGCTATTAGCTCAGACATTACATAATGTGGGTTAAAGGCTAACTAGAACACTTGCTATTCATCATAATGACACGTTGGCTAGCTGCAGCAAACATTAGAAAAGTAAGCCTAATGCAATAAAAAGTTTTGATGACTTTGTTCACTTGAGATGGCTAAAGAAAAAAACACAAACTTCAAACAAAATGACTGTTACCAACCTGACATGGCGCGCGCTCCTCTGCTCTTTGGGGCTTGAAAACTCCAGAATCCGATAGCTGCTAATCACAACGTATTAGTTGACTGCACAAACTTCTTGTCACACAGCCCACAACACCAACTCACGTTTTTCAGAACAAATTCAAAAAAGCCACACCGAATTTCAGCTGTCTAAAATGCTTCATGAAGGCTGTGGTAAATTCAAAGACTGCCCATTACCACTGCTGCAATGCCCATTATCACAAGTGTCTGTGGTGCTGCATCAGCATTCATCTTCCATCAGTTCAACAATTTTTTTCCCCTCGTGTAAGACACCTCTGTGTTGATATCTTATGTGGAAAAAAAAAAAATAAATACACACACACACACATTATATTAATTAATTATATTCTTATTGAAAGATGATACAGTAAACATATTAAAAATATTTCAGTGCAAATTTTCTGGTTCAACTTACAATGAACACTAATTATACAACTTTGCTATAAAAACTTTATCATGGAGGTAGTTTAGACCAGTTCTAAAAAAAATATCACTCAACACTAAACACACCCTTGTATTTACAGAAACTTTGAAAAAGCTAAACTTTTTAAGAAATATAATTCTGTTTAAAAATTTCTACAAAAAACAATAAACAAATTTCTTAAAATTGTGTTATTTGTGTTTGGTAGATTATTTCCTGGTTGTAACAATGCTTCTGGGCAATAAATCTTATACAGTTGGAAAGCCTGTTAAATGATGCCACATTTACCTTTTAAAGAGGCGCAACCCACATTCTCAGCTCTACTGCTCATCCCACAAATGCATGTTCCTTACAAATGTGGCACCGTTTAAAGGGGAAATTAACAGGCTTTCCAACGGTATGAGATAAACTGCCAAGAAGCATTGTTACAACAAGAAAAAAATAATCTACCAAACACAAATTTCCTTACTTTTTATGCCAAGTTCATTTTTATAAGATACTCTTTGCAGTTATTTGACATTATTTCATTTGCATTTTGCCAGTCTTTGCTTTCATTATTGTTTTTATGGATTTTGCTGATAAGGTCTTTTGCTTCTGGAATCTCTCTAGAGTCTGCTTCGTGGTTTGCTTGAGTTTTGACAGAAGTTTCAAGGGTGGGTGGGTCTTAGAAGACTACATTCACCGTGAATCTCCTTTGGTCATCGATTTTGGACTTACAGGTGCTCTGAAACCTCCTCTGGGACCTAGCCATGCCCACCCCACCCCTAAATGGGACAAGCTTTTTTCCCCATACACAGCATCAGGTTAATTATCACTGTTCTGTATTAACCCTGTCATACTACCATAGCTACAGCTTTTTTAGTTAGCTTTCTAGTAACCGCCAACGCGCTGTCTGCCGCTGGGTTCTCTTGCCTGACCCGTGGAAGCTTTTTTCGCAGGACAAATTTGCCCGTTCTTTACCATGACCCTACTAACCTCTGTATTTTTTTGTTCCCTTTGTCTGGTTTTCTTTCTCCTGTCTCTCTCTCATGCTTTGAGCTGTCCTGCTGCTCTCCAGGTGTTGCCCTGATCCAGCCCCTGTGTATCCTGTACAAGATCCTGGCCTTGTCTCATCTACACTATCATGCTTGGCCATGCTGTTTTACCTCAGATTAACTCTGCACCTACTTTTAACTCACACAGAATCCCTGATCACCTTCTCCTTCCTCAGACTCATACATCACTAATGTACTACATTTACATTACATCATCTGTCACCATTTCACTTTTACTTCTGTTCTGTTCTCTGTTGTGTCTCCGGTGTCGACCCGAGGAGGATGGGTTCCCCGTATGAGTCTTGGTTCCTTCCAAGGTTTCTTCCTCATGTGCTGAGGGAGATTTTCCTTGCCACTGTTGCCCCTGGCTTGCTCATAGGAGGCTTGGACCCGGATCTCTGTAAAGCTGCTTTGTGACGACTTTTTGTTGTGAAAAGCGCTATATAAATACAATTTGATTTGAATTAAATTTTAGTATTAAATAGCTGTTACAAACATTATAATAAATAGCTGAATGGTCTGAAGATATTGCAGATGCTCATATTTCTTCCCTATGTGTTTTTTCTCCATTCAGTTTACTAGAATTTTAAAAGGCTTATATAAGTGATTTGTGCAAAATATTTATGGTCTTGCTTAATGTAATTATTATACTGTCTAGATAAAGTTTTATACAATTTCTTGTGTTGTCAAATATGCATTTTTTCAACACACTATATATAGCAGGAAGTTAAAAAAAAACCAGAAGTTTAAAAAAGTGCAGGAACATATGTTTGCAATCTGGAATAAATAATACAAAACATAAATTAATTGTTATACTGACACAATTCCCAAAGTTTAAAGTCTGCATATTAAATACCAAACACAATGTTATTTTCAAAACACACACAGTGTATATATATACATATATTTATATATATATATATATATATATATATATATATATATATATATATATATATATATATATATGCCATAGCAAAACTAGCACTAAATGTTAATCCATATTTACAAGCACAATACTGGAGTTTTCTGTTCTTTTTTAAATGCTGAAGCAGTTACTTTTTGTTCTTGTTTCATCAGAAAATAACTGTCACTCTGTTTAAGGTGGAACAGGAGAAATTTTAACTGGATGCTAGCTAACATTAGCAGACGCTAACATACAAATATACTGTAAAAAACATAATAATAAAATAACAATTAAAATTTAAGCAGTACATTTCTTCGTAGATGTCTTTCAGTAACTGTAAAACATTTATTTAAATTATTTGCAATTTGCTAAGACACATGGAAGACCTTTACATCCTGAGGTAGTGATAGCTTACAACCCGGTCTCACACCTACTCGTGGTATAGTCACATATATAGGAGACTGCAATTCATGCTGAAAATATGCGATATGTCATGAATTGTAGATTACTATATCACGAGTAGGTGTGAGACCGGGCTGTAGCTTAACATTACTGGCTGATGTAACTTTGCTAACTGACAAAGCAACACATTTATGATTAAAACCAATATTTAACAAAAAATATATTCATTAAGCACATGTAAAATGTTGTATTCTAATCAAATGATATTTAAAAGAGACCGTAGCAAACTGGCTTCAATGGGAAAGCTCCATGGCTGGCGTTGCCAGCTCCCGCACGAGTTATGCACAGGGGCCATGTCTTCATTAATTCAGACTTATTATCCTGGATTTAAGTCCTTTATAGAGTATTTAATTATTTTTTTATAACGTCTCTTCCTTACACATGTAAACAATCGTACACACAAAAAAACGTGTGTATTTGTATAACTAAAAATGTGAGTCTGTAAACAAGTTTTAGTCCCCACACCGAGATTATATCCATCTACACACAGACAAAGAGAGAGTCCACCAGTTTCGCTACACTACACTTTGTTTGGGTTTTTATGTACTGTTTCTAATTCTATATTTTTGTTGTGATATCAGTTATAATTGAATATGTATTTTGTCTCGTTCACCAGTGATATTTTTCAGTTACTGTAGTTAAAACAGCATTTAACTAATCCATACGGGCCTACTTACATATTCATGATAGGATTTACATCACACACTGTAGCTGACACGAAACATAAATCCTTTGTGAACGTAGTCCCTACGTTTCATCTGAATTATTCATAACATAGTGAGCGAAGCACTGACCTATGGCTACGTTGAGCCCTACGTGAGCAGTGTGAAGACAGCAATATTAGTAAGCTGATCCCCATAGCAACTGGAAGTTAATTTTTCACAATAAAAAACCTCTGGTGTTTAGTACCTTAAAATTTGTAAACATGCATAATATTATATAACTTCATTCATAACATGCTCTAAAGCTTTTCATAATTTTATATCAAACAAACATCACTATTCTCTCACACTATGTGTGACACATACTGAGATTTGACATTGATAAATTATGTGCATTCTTTTAATAGCATACTGCTAAACAATACAGTGTCAATACAAACCCATGGTGAAATTAACTTTCCAGATCCTCCTCTTTCTGTAAACATGTATATGTTAAAATATACATTAAATTACTTATGTTTTATTTAATTATGTGTATCTACTTCTATATATACATTAAGAGAGGATAAATCTCCTTCAAAATGAAATTGAACAAAAAATTCTAAATTATAAAAGGGCTTTTTCAGCAGTTCAGTGGTGGTTGAAATGAGGGGTTTATATATATATATATATATATATATATGTGTGTGTGTGTGTGCGTGCGTGCTTTTAAACGTATTTATATATGTATAATGTTTATACAAAATCTCATAAAAAAACATGGTCAAATCCAACACGCTTAGAGACCAACGGCATTCCATACACCTGGACCCCCATGACTACTGACGAAGAACACTCCCAGCTCTGTTTTCTGACTGTGACTCTGAGCCGAGTGTAGTCAATTCACAAAAAAACATTATAAGAACGCAGTACCAAAGCATGGCCCACTGAATTTACTGCTGAAAAAAGATCTTTTTTAATTCAGATTTTTTTTGTTCAATTTAATTTTGAAGGAGATTTATCCTCTCTTAACATATATAAGTATATACACATAATTAAATAACACATGAGTAAATTAATGTATATTTAAACATAGTATACATGTTTACAGAAAGAGGAGGATCTGGAAAGTTAATTTCACTATGGGTTTGTATTGACACCGTATTGTTTAGCAGTATGCTATTAAAATAATGCACATAATTAATCAATGTGAATGAATTACGCCTCAGTATGTGTCACACACATATGAATAGTGAATAGTGATGTTTGTTTGTTATAAAATTATGGAAAGCTTTAGAGCATGTTATGAATGAAGTTATATAATAATATGCATGTTTACAAATTTTAAGGTACTAAACACCAGTTTTTTTATTGTGAAACATAAACTTCCAGTTGCTATGGGGATCAGCTTACTAATATTGCTGTCTTCACACTGCTCATGTAGGGCTCAACGTAGCCACAGGTCAGTGCTTAGCTCACTATGTTATGAATAATTCAGATGAAACGTAGGGACTACGTTCACAAAGGATTTATGTTTCGTGTCAGCTACAGGGTGTGATGTAAATCCTATCATGAA
Source organism: Hoplias malabaricus (assembly GCF_029633855.1). Lineage (NCBI taxonomy): Eukaryota > Metazoa > Chordata > Actinopteri > Characiformes > Erythrinidae > Hoplias > Hoplias malabaricus. Next base: position 38,129,554 of record NC_089815.1, on the reverse strand, counting down.
TATGTAAGTACGCCCGGATTTGAGGCCTCCCATTGGCAAAAACCTTAAGAAGCGTGTAAACGTGTCAATTTTGGTCACGTTATCACGACAAAATTTTACGTGTCAACACGCAAATTTTTAATAACGTGTTAACGAGCATGTGTTCACACGTTTAGAGCCCAACGCTGTTCTATAAGAGACCAACGCCATTCCATACACCTGGACCCCCATGACTGCTGACGAAGTGACACTGAGCCTGCTGTGGGCCAGCGCTGTTTTCTGACTCTGACTCTGAGTGTAGTCAATTCACAAAAAAACATTATAAGAACACAGTACCAAAGCATGTCTCAATGTTGCATGTAGGTATTTTAGTATTGAATTCCTCTGTTTTTTTGTTTTTTTTTTCATTTGTTTTAAATTATGCTTCAAAGGAATACATCTACAAATGAGTATGTGCAAGTGTGTAAAGCTCTGATATTTAAGTACCCTTTTCTGAAGGAAAATGAGTAAGATAGGGATATCCAAACTCAGATATTTCTGTAATGGTAATTTTTATATGTCTCTGTTGAAAGAACTTGTCTGCTTGTTTGTCTGTATGTTAATTTCTAATCATCAACAGAACTCACAAACTAAGTGTATGTCAGGTCAGCTCGAGGTCAATGCTTTATTAGAACAAACCACATCTTGTATATCAAACTGAGATGTCTCTAAGGAAACTAAGCTTGCAGAAACATCGAGTGATTATCTTATGGTTATGACGTATAAACTACCTATATAAATATCTCTGTGAAAACATCTTCTTTGTCCACATTCACATAGTACTCTCTGCTATTGTATGTTGACCACCTTAAGGTTAAATAAACTACTTTCTGATTCCAAATGCTCTGTTAGATTTCAATTCTTAATACTTGTCCTTATTTTCTCCATCACAATTTCAAAAAATACATATCAAATTCAAATGTGTACGCAGTACACATTTTAAAATGCTTGTGACAATGATACATGTGTACGTTGAACGTTTTCAAATCTATGCCTTCTTTTTTTGTACAAGACTCTGTATAATCAGTAATGTTGGAATTGAAATGTCCAAAATTGGAATAATCTGAAATATTTAACATGGAAAAGGTTAAGTACTAGCTGCCCGAGTACCATTTTCAAATGACCAATCATATGTTGCATTAACTTAATAAAAAATAAATAAAAACTACACTGACATACTCCCATCTGGCCACAAATGGGAGTATGTGTCCACAATTCCATTTAGACCTAACAGGTGGTGGTGGGGTCTTAGTTCCGAAAGGCCATTTAATCGAGAAAATAGCATTTGCTTACCTCTTCGTAGTACCACACCATCCCAATCCACATATATGATACGCTGCTTGGTGGACCTTATCGGCCTAGCGCGCAGCGGCCCCTAGACGATTTTTTTTGCAGAGCCCGGGGTCGAGTCCTGGGCACACGTGGTGGGAGCTAAAAATCCTCAAAGTTTCGGCCTTTTACCCGCAATTTTGCATCAATCCACCAGGTGGCTCCCGGAACGTCCCGATTCCAATATATTCCATTACATTCCATTACAGGCAAATATATTGGGATTGGGATGGCGTATAAATATATATCATTCGTTGAAGTGTTTTGTAATGTTTTTAATACTTTTAACATACCCAACATCCATAGACATTAACATTTTAAAGTGTTGGCTACTTTGATAAGGCAACACAAAAGTCCTTTCACAAAGTTTCCAACTATCTTTGATATATTTATAATGCCAGTAAACCAACAAACACGTAACCACAGTGAGCCAGCCTGCCCTTCTGAAACTCTTGTCCGAACGCCTTACTTTAAGATTTTCAAGTTAGCTAATGTTACTGCTGCATTACTTAAGGTGGAAGCGAAAAATGTAAAAGCTTCTGAGCGAACACCAGTCAGAATCCGAATGTTAAACAATACACCTGCATATAGTCAGCACAAAAAGATTGCTCACACATTAAAATCATGCCCAAGACAATGGAACGACGACGTTCAGAAGTAAGTTATAATCCAGCGTCAGGTAATTTAATGTGGAAGCGAAGAGTTGCAATACAACATTGAGCTTCTGGGCAACCTCAATGTTAAGAATCAGTAGTTTAAATTATACAAGCACATACAGGTGCTGGTCATAAAATTTGAATGTATGCAAGACATGGGTTTCATCTGTCATATTCCTTATGCCAAGCCACTCTTGAACAAGAGACAGCGTCAGGAAAAAGGACTGGACTGCTCCTGAGTGGTCCAAAGTTATGTTCCCTGATTAAAGTAAATTAGATTAGATTAGATTCAACTTCATTGTCATTGTGCAGAGTACAATACAGGGCCAATGAAATGTAGTTAGCATCTAACCAGAAGTGCAATATATAACATTATTTACATAATTTACATAAAGTGCAGTAGTGATATTATAGTGATTTTCGTGCCCTGCCCAGGCAGCGTTTATGGTAGATGTCCTCGAAGGAACTTGAAACTGGACACCTCATCCACTGCAGTTCCGGTGATGTAAATGGGGGCGTGAGCTTGATTCCTAGTCCGTCTGAAGTCCATGATGATCTCCTTTGTTTTGAGCGTGTTTAGTACTAGGTTATTGTTTTGGCACCACAAGGACAGATGCTGTACTTCATCCCGGTAGGGCGTTTCATTATTGTCTGTAATCAAGCCTATCACCATGGTGTCATCTGCGAATTTGACTACGGTGTTTGAACCATAGGCAGGTACACAGTCATGGGTGAAGAGAGAGTACAGAATCGGGCTAAGAACACAACCTTGTGGAATGCCAGTGTTCAAGGTGATGGTTGATGAATGAAGTTTGCCTAATCTAACAGATTGAGGTCTGTTAGACAGGAAGTCTAAAATCCAGTGGCAGAGTGATGTGCTGATACCCAGATGGTTGAGTTTGGATATCAGCATAGACGGAATTGTTCTGTTGAATGCAGAACTAAAATCGATTAACAGCATACTCACCTATGAGTTTTGACAGTCAAGTTGGGTTAGTGCAGTGGGTAGTGCTGTTGAGATAGCGTCCTCGGTGGATCTGTTGCTATGATAAGCAAACTGGTGTGGGTCCAGCGTAGCAGGCAGGCAGGATTTCAAGTGAGAAATAACTAGTCTTTTAAAGCACTTGGAAATTATTGGGGTGAGTGCTACAGGTCACAAGTCATTAAAGTCTGAAGCAGTAGAATGCTTAGGCACAGGCACAATAATGGCTGACTTAAAGATAGATGGTACAGCTGCCTGGGCAAGCGAAACATTAAAGATGTGAGAGAAGACACCCGCAAGTTCCACAGCACAAGCTCTTAGCACACGGCCAGGTACACCATCAGGGCCAGCTGCCTTCCGTGCATTCACTCTGCTCAGCATGCGACTGATGTCCAAAGTGGAAAGTACAAGTGGGTTGTCGTCGGTGGAGGATCGTTTATTGAAGATATCAATATCATCTGGTCGAAACGAGTGTAAAAGTTGTTCAGCTCATCAGGGAGTCAAGCACTGTTGGTACATGGAACAAAGCTAGTTGGTTTATAGTCAGTCAGGGTGTTGTTCCCTACCACATACGCCGAGGGTCAGAGGAGGTAAAGTGCTCCTCAATCCGGCGTTTGTAGCAGTGCTTGGCTATAGCTATTAGTCTCTTCGTATTGCCAGGAACTCCAGTGGGCGGTACAAAGGACGCTCGTACCCTGAGCGCTTCTATGCTGAGGGATGCCATGGTAAGAAATCTCAGACCACCAGTCTTGTTTTTTGCCCTTCTTTTGTACGCATTAGGTTTTTTCATTTATGTGCATCTGCTTTTGTTTTTTTTGTGAATCAGGACCGGCGTTTGTAGCAGTGCTTGGCTATAGCTATTCCTCTCCTCAGGTTAGCTCTGACCAAGCTGTATGCTTCCCGGCATCCTGATCTGAAGGCAGCATCTCTGGCTTTGAGCAGATTGCGAACCTCTCTGTTCATCCAGGGCTTCTGATTAGGGAATGTTAATTATTATGGCAAACTTAAAATTAATGATTAAGTATCACCAGGAAGGAAGATCGACACTCAAAGAATTCTTTGAGGAGAAGAGAGGAATAAGACAGACAGTCAAAGATTGCGTGAATCCGGTGTTTGTGCAGTGAATGTTAATTTCCAAAAGTGTCTGTCTGTCGTAGCTGTAGTTCGCATAAGTTATTTGCGCAAGAAAACTGGAGATAGCTAAGTACAGAAGTATAACATCACTAAAACTGGTAAGACGCTGAGCCTCGCAGTGTGATCGCGATGCCATCTTGGTCCTGGAAGACCAAGGACCATTTCCTATAGAAATCAAGGTCCCAGAATCTGGAGGAAGAGAGGAGAGGCACGGAATCCACATTGTTCGAGGTACCCTGTAAAGTTTCCACAGTCAGTGGCGGTTTGGTGTCCCATGTCATCTGCTGGTGTGGGTCCACTTTATTTTCTGAGGTCCAAGGTCAACGCAGCCGCCTACCAGGGAGATTTAGATTACTTTATGCTTCCTTATGCTTCCAAGTGAGGTGGGTTAGTGCAGTGTGTAGTGCTGTTGAGATAGCGTCCTCGGTGGATCTGTTGCAACGATAAGCAAACTGGTGTGGGTCCAGCGTAGCAGGCAGGCAGGATTTCAAGTGAGAAAGAACTAGTCTTTTAAAGCACTTGGAAATTATTGGGGTGAGTGCTACAGGTCGAAAGTCATTAAAGTCTGAAGCAGTAGAATGCTTAGGCACAGGCACAATAATGGCTGACTTAAAGATAGATGGTACAGCTGCCTGGGCAAGCGAAACATTAAAGATGTGAGCGAAGACACCCGCAAGTTCCACAGCACAAGCTCTTAGCACACGGCCAGGTACACCATCAGGGCAAGCTGCCTTCCGTGCATTCACTCTGCTCAGCATGCGACTGACGTCCGAAGTAGAAAGTACAAGTGGGTTGTCGTCGGTGGAGGATCGTTTATTGAAGATATCAATATCATCTGGTCGAAACGAGTGTAAAAGTTGTTCAGCTCATCAGGGAGTCAAGCACTGTTGGTACATGGAACAAAGCTAGTTGGTTTATAGTCAGTCAGGGTGTTGTTCCCTACCACATACGCCGAGGGTCAGAGGAGGTAAAGTGCTCCTCAATGCGGCGTTTGTAGCAGTGTTTGGCTATAGCTATTAGTCTCTTCGTATTGCCAGGAACTCCAGTGGGCGGTACAAAGGACGCTCGTACCCTGAGCGCTTCTATGCTGAGGGATGCCATGGTAAGAAATCTCAGACCACCAGTCTTGTTTTTTGCCCTTCTTTTGTACGCATTAGGTTTTTTCATTTATGTGCATCTGCTTTTGTTTTTTTTGTGAATCAGGACCGGCGTTTGTAGCAGTGCTTGGCTATAGCTATTCCTCTCCTCAGGTTAGCTCTGACCAAGCTGTATGCTTCCCGGCATCCTGATCTGAAGGCAGCATCTCTGGCTTTGAGCAGAGTGCGAACCTCTCTGTTAATCCAGGGCTTCTGATTAGGGAATGTTAATTATTATGGCAAACTTAAAATTAATGATTAAGTATCACCAGGAAGGAAGATCGACGCTCAAAGAATTCTTTGAGGAGAAGAGAGGAATAAGACAGACAGTCAAAGATTGCGTGAATCCGGTGTTTGTGCAGTGAATGTTAATTTCCAAAAGTGTCTGTCTCTCGTAGCTGTAGTTCGCAAGAGTTATTTGCGCAAGAAAACTGGAGATAGCTAAGTACAGAAGTATAACATCACTAAAACTGGTAAGACGCTGAGCCTCGCAGTGTGATCGCGATGCCATCTTGGTCCTGGGAGACCAAGGACCATTTCCTATAGAAATCAAGGTCCCAGAATCTGGAGGAAGAGAGGAGAGGCACGGAATCCACATTGTTCGAGGTACCCTGTAAAGTTTCCACAGTCAGTGGCAGTTTGGTGTCCCATGTCATCTGCTGGTGTGGGTCCACTTTATTTTCTGAGGTCCAAGGTCAACGCAGCCGCCTACCAGGGAGATTTAGATTACTTTATGCTTCCTTATGCTTCCAAGCGAGGTAGGTTAGTGCAGTGTGAAGTGCTGTTGAGATAGCGTCCTCGGTGGATCTGTTGCTACGATAAGCAATTTGGTGTGGGTCCAGCGTAGCAGGCAGGCAGGATTTCAAGTGAGAAAGAACTAGTCTTTTAAACCCCTTGGAAGTTATTGGGGGAAGTTATCATTCACTCTGCTCAGCATGTGACTGACGTCCGAATTGGAAAGTACAAGTGGGTTGTCGTCGGTGGAGGATCGTTTATTGAAGATATCAATATCATCTGGTCGAAACGAGCGTAGAAGTTGTTCAGCTCATCAGGGAGTGAAGCACTGTTGGTAGATGGAACAAAGCTAGTTGGTTTATAGTCAGTCAGGGTGTGTATTCCCTGCCACATACGCCGAGGGTCAGAGGAGGTAAAGTGCTCCTCAATCCGTCGTTTGTAGCAGTGCTTGGCTATGGCTATTAGTCTCTTCATATTGCCAGGGACTCCAGTGGGCGGTACAGAGGACGCTTGTACCCTGAGCGCTTGTTGATGCATTTCAGGACAGAGTTAGTGTAGGTGTCCAAGTGGATGTGTGAGCCTGTGCAGGCTCGGGCAGCATACTCACTCCAGTCGGTGTGCTGGAACTGTTGCTGAAGGAAGGAGTCAGCCCCATCCATCCAGAACTTTACAGTTCTGGTTGAAGGCTTAATCCTCTGCATGACTGGAGTGTATTTGGGAAGCAGGAACAAAGAAAGATGATCGGAAAGTCCAAGATGGGGGAGGGGTGTTGTTTTGAAGCTGGTTAAAGTCCAACCGATGCTGAATCCGGTGTCTGTGCAGTGAATGTTAATTTCCAAAAGTGTCTGTCTGTCGTAACTGTAGTTCGCAAGAGTTATTTGCGCAAGAAAACTGGAGATAGCTAAGTACAGAAGTATAACATCACTAAAACCGGTAAGACGCTGAGCCTCGCAGTGTGATCGCGATGCCATCTTGGTCCTGGAAGACCAAGGACCATTTCCTATAGAAATCAAGGTCCCAGAATCTGGAGGAAGAGAGGAGAGGCACGGAATCCACATTGTTCGAGCTACCCTGTAAAGTTTCCACAGTCAGTGGCGGTTTGGTGTCCCATGTCATCTGCTGGTGTGGGTCCACTTTATTTTCTGAGGTCCAAGGTCAACGCAGCCGCCTACCAGGGAGATTTAGATTACTTTATGCTTCCTTATGCTTCCAAGCGAGGTGGGTTAGTGCAGTGTGTAGTGCTGTTGAGATAGCGTCCTCGGTGGATCTGTTGCAACGATAAGCAAACTGGTGTGGGTCCAGCGTAGCAGGCAGGCAGGATTTCAAGTGAGAAAGAACTAGTCTTTTAAAGCACTTGGAAATTATTGAGGTGGGTTATGCAGTGTGTAGTTCTGTTGAGAGCGAAGACACCCGCAAGTTCCACAGCACAAGCACTCAGCACACGGCCAGGTACACCATCAGGGCCAGCTGCCTTCCGTGCATTCACTCTACTCAGCATGCGACTGACGTCCGAAGTGGAAAGTACAAGTGGGTTGTCATCGGTGGAGGATCGTTTATTGAAGATATCATTATCATCTGGTCGAAACGAGCGTAAAAGTTGTTCAGCTTATCAGGGAGTGAAGCACTGTTGGTAAATGGAACAAAGCTAGTTGGTTTATAGTCAGTCCGGGCGTGTATTCCCTGCCACATACGCCGAGGGTCAGAGGAGGTAAAGTGCTCCTCAATCCGGCGTTTGTAGCAGTGCTTGGCTATAGCTATTAGTCTCTTCATATTGCCAGGAACTCCAGTGGGCGGTACAAAGGACGCTCGTACCCTGAGCGCTTCTATGCTGAGGGATGCCATGGTAAGAAATCTCAGACCACCAGTCTTGTTTTTTGCCCTTCTTTTGTACGCATTAGGTTTTTCCATTTATGTGCATCTGCTTTTGTTTTTTTTGTGAATCAGGACCGGCGTTTGTAGCAGTGCTTGGCTATAGCTATTCCTCTCCTCAGGTTAGCTCTGACCAAGCTGTATGCTTCCCTGCATCCTGATCTGAAGGCAGCATCTCTGGCTTTGAGCAGAGTGCGAACCTCTCTGTTCATCCAGGGCTTCTGATTAGGGAATGTTAATTATTATGGCAAACTTAAAATTAATGATTAAGTATCACCAGGAAGAAAGATCGACGCTCAAAGAATTCTTTGAGGAGAAGAGAGGAATAAGACAGACAGTCAAAGATTCTCTCTTATCTCTTGAATTTATTGAACAAATCCAAGCCATATATAGGACCCCAGTCACGTACACCATTATTAGATCATGTCTCGTTCCATCAACCCAAACATTCCCTTATTGGTGCCTCGTCATCTCCCTTTTATCTCCGTCCTCTTCGTATTGCCAGGAACTCCAGTGGGCGGTACAAGGACACTTGTACAAGCGCTTCTATGCTAAGGAATGTCATGTTAAGAAATCTTGGACCCTCGTCAACGTCAGAGAGGATCCCAGGCATGTCGCACCCCTTCTGCATAGGAGGTTATTTCGGGCGGGCCGAGCACAACGTGGGCATGGGCGTTTCCAGTGCGGGGCCGTCAGGATTTCAGAGGGCAGTACGAAATGAAGGTGTCTGAACGATGACAACCGACGTGGAGATGCTGCTCTACCGGAAAACCAGACCCGCCTTGGGTAGGCACCTGCCAGGCTTCATAAAAAGAAGCAGAGGGATCCTACCCCATGCTGCGGGTCAGCTTCCAGGGATGGGTTTTGTTTACCCTTCCCGTACCTATCTTTGGGAGACTTAGGCGGCCAGTCCCCTACGCTGAGACAGTCCGAAA